>NC_087070.1:42785666-42827432 GCF_963678635.1 Symsagittifera roscoffensis | reverse complement strand
CATCGGTTATAACTCAACACTGTGCCTTTTGCGCAGGAACCGGTTATTGTTCCGACTTTCGTAACGAAAGTAATGGAATATTTGTGCTCGGGCGGGTTTTTTTTTCTTCAGACAAATTTCGACTTTTTAACTAGCCATTTTGACGGAATTTTTTTATATCATTCGAAAATTATTGTTGCCTGAGCTTAAAATTGAAAAGATATTTCACCTGTGACCATTTTTTGTAAATTTATGGGGGTTGAAAAAATGCCATTTGGCCAATTTGGGACAATTAACGCGCGATATATATATTTTTTTTCTATTTATTTTATTACATTTAAATTTTTTATGTTTTTACTGCTCCATAGACCTTAAAAGGCAGTCGGAACATTCAGGGCTTCGTCTTGATACGAGCAGTTTTGTTTATTCTATGGAAAGAAGATCTACACAACCTAGCCAATTTTCTTATCTTTTGCTTACAAGAAACGTGGTTTTTTAAAAATGATATAAAATTCATTTGAACCACCGTAGGACAGTGTGCGGTGTAAACATTTAAGACAAAGTAATCGCAAATAAGTTTAAAAACAAGCGTATAACCTTGCTAAAATAATCATTAGAGACAGAAATTTCCAAAAATCCAGAACCATCCTGAACTTATTTTGGCATAAATGCTGAAGCTTAACAAAGCGATTAAATGTTGCGTCCCCTCAATCATTGAGATTAGATGAATAGAAAATTAAATAAGCCAAACAAATTGAACAAAAAGTGTCAGTGGATTTTTTGGCGCGCTTTCCTTCGAAATGAATTAATATATATTGGCGCCAAAGGCGCCACTATAAAACTTTTAGGGTTGATCGGCCTAAAATGGCTGTCATAAAATAACACCAAGGGGGGAGGCTTTGGTTGTTGAAGGGCTCGAATCCCAGTAGAAAAAGCCCCCTCCACCTACAGCCGCCCTGGTTGTATGGTAAAACATTGCAAGTACCGCGTTCGGCTTTTCATGAATAAGTTCAAATCATCGACAGATCATTCACTCTGCCTCCTTTGCAAGAAGTAAGACCTGAAAACTCAAAAATGCATTAGTCGCAGAGCTCTTTAAAAAATATATTTCATGAAGGAATAGATGAGCCAAGAAACTGCTATACAACCAAATAGAACATCGTACCTGAAAATGTTCCAATCTGGAATCGGTCCAATTTTTGCCTTCTGAAATGTAAGGATAAGTTATTTTGAGAATGGAGTCGGCCATGTCCTGCATGTTCTGCCGCTTAGATTGTTTGCGGAAAGTGAAGAAGCCAATGGTGACCGACGCCTGCACTTCTAGAATTTCGAAGCAGTCTCGTTCCAGTTCATTGGCGATCATACTCTGTCTCGGTTTCTCAAGAAGCGTGAACGGGACTATAGTGGCATAGATCTCTCTAACAGCCCCGCTCTATTTTATTTACTTACAAAAGGGGAGTTTCGCTATTAAGAAAAAAAAACTCGTATTTGCTTGGCTGTTGGATTACCAAATTAGCTATAAATGTTTGGTGGGGGGGGGGGGTTTCTTCGTGAATAGCTATCATTAGACCGATGAGAATATTCGTTACTAGGTATCATTGCGGGGGGGGGGGGGGGGTTCTTTGTGAATAGCTATCATTAGACCGGTGAGAATAATCGTTACTAGGTATCATTGCGGGGGGGGGGTTTCTTCGTGACTAGCTATCATTGAAGGGGTGGGGTGTTTGTTACTAGGTATCATTGCGGGTGGGGGGGGGGGTTGTTTTCTTCATGACCAGCTATCATTAGAGAGGTGGGGTATTCGTTTCTAAGTGGGGGTAGTTAAGGAGATCCCTATAGTGTGCAGTTCTCGGTCGAAAGAGTAGATGCACATTTTGCAGTACACTATCATGCGCTTGGCAGTTACAGCTTGCTCCAGGTTCTCGATAGTTTTTTCTTGACCTTTTAAGGACAAAGTGTGCTTCAATTTTGCTCAAGGATTAATTCAATGCTCTAACATTTCTAAATATGCCTCAAATCGAATTTTAAGTTATCCTTTTTTTCCATGTGGCCTCGATTTTCACTTTTTTGAATTTATAGCAAAAGCATTAGCTAATATCGATAGAAACTGTAAGCATATATATATTTTTTGAAAAGTCTTCACTTTAAAAAAATTTTTCCACCTCTCGAGTCCAATTGAAATTTTCAAAAACAGAAGTAAATATCAGGGCAAAAGTTGTATTTTTTTTAATGAATATTAAATGAAATTAATTATTTTGAATTTGAAAGATTTCAAAATTCAATTATTTGAATTTCAAAATTCAATTATTTGAATTAATTGAAAGTATCATCTTTTTACTTTGAACAACGAGTGTGAATACACCAGCCAGAGTGTGAACGAACCAAAAAACAGAGGATCAAATATATAGCCGAAAGTTACGAAATTATTATCTAATTTTTCCGTAACTTTTTTGGAGGAAGTAGATATATATGCTCGAGGTATGTTTCAAAATTGTGTTCGACCCAGCTCCTGTCTCGACTATTCTTTTTCGCTTTCCTCACTTTATGATTTCGAAACATAAAGTGAGCACCTCGACCCGGGTTATATATCATTGTCTTAGATTCTTATTACATGGAGTACTGTCAAAAAGTAGACATGTCAAAAAGTATACACGTCCTAAGCCAATCAGAATCGAGATAAGAAAACAAACATACGAAAAGTTTTCTTTTCTCGATTCTGATTGGCTTAGGACTTGTCTAGTACTCTATGACTAGCAGGGGCGGATTTAGGGGGGGGGCTGGGGGGGTGGACGCCTTTTCCCCCCTCAGGGATTCGACCCCCTGCCGACCCAAAGGGTACCCCCTTTGATACTTTTTAAGAAATCCATTTTTGGCCGACCGACCCTAAAAATTTTCTAAAGGCGCCTTAGGCGCCAATATATACTAATTTTGAGGGGGGAGCGCGCGCCGAAAAAACGCAATTTTTTGGTCAAAATTTTCCAAAAAGTGCCTAAAAACGCCTTTTTTGACCTGTTTTTTCAAAATTTTGCCTGCGGCGCAAAAAATTTGGCCAAAATAGGGACAAAATTGTGCTTTGGGAGAGCTCGAAAAATTCAATTTGGTCGACCTAAAAAAATAAAAAAGGTCGTCAAAATTTTCGAAACTTTTTTGAAAATCCGCCCCCCCCCCCTCGAGAAAATCCTAGATCCGCCCCTGATGACTAGTATATTTTTTGCTACGTAACCATTCGTATCACATAGTCAGTTTAAACTTTGTCCTTAAAAGACCTTTGGCGTAATAGAATGCCTGGATGGCGTCTGATTCGACCAGTTTGAACTTCTCAATGGCCTCTTCTATCTGGTTGTGTTCCAGAAGATTCAGAGCTGTCAGAAGTTTGTCTATCGCTGTCTTGAGGGGGGTGTCCAGAATAACTAAATTGAATACGGTGTGTTTTTAGTTTTTTTGTTCAATTTTTTTCCTTCTTTAAATTGTTGAAACAATTTTTACACTTGCGAGAGCAAGTGTTTTGTAATCAGGAACTATACTTTTTTTTCCCGCAAACAACTTTTCTTAAACATTTGTAATTGAAATTAACGAAGCAGAAATCTCATTCTCAACATCTCATTGTAGTCTCAAGTGTCACTGATTGACTCCTGTAAATTTTTATATATTCTTTCCTTGACTGGTATATTTTTCGTTTTTCTGTTTTTTTTTTCGCGTACAAACTTTGTTCAGCCCAACTGAGTTCAGGCTTCCAGCTTATCCAGTTTTCGGCATGAATTCAGCTTATGTTTTGTTGGTTTAGTAATTTTGTTTGCACTTATTTAAGGATAAGAAACGGTTAACCTTGTCTTGAAGAAATCAGGTAGTAGTTTGGTATTATAAAATAATCAGATATCGGTTGGTAGTATAAAAGTTAAAACTTCAAAATTTTTAATCGCTCAATATATTTTATGACAACAGTTTCTTTTGTCGTTTTTTTACTTTATTTTTTTTTCGACTTAGTTTTTTAGTTACTTTCATCACACTGTTTATTTGGTAGCTTGCAATGCTACGCGTTCGTTTTATTGCAAGTTTTTTCTTATAGAAATGCCAAAAAAACCTGGTTGATTAAAAAAGAACACTATAATATTGAGTTTAGGTGCGGGGTGGCCTTCTCATATTGTAAATTTGGTTTGAGTACACCGTCTGTTCATCACGCTATCTTATTTTCGGCCGCATAGATTGGTGCAACTTCTAAGCCTAATATCGATCCTAATTTTACTCTCATATTTCCTAGTCTTAATAGTCTTAGTATATAGTGGTATTCTTGCGAGGTTTATAGTGGTATTCTTGTATTCTTGGTATTCTTGCGAGGTTTAGGTGCGGGGTGGCCTTCTCATATTGTAAATTTGGTTAGAGTACACCGTCTGTTCGTCACGCTATCTTATTTTCGCCGCATAGATTGGTGCAACTTCTAAGCCTGATATCGATCTCAATTTTACTCTCATGTTTCCTAGTCTTAATAGTCTTAGTATATAGTAGTATTCTTGCGAGGTTAGAGGAGAGGAATAGCAACTTCTTTCTTAGTTAAATTATTTCTTCTCCGGCTGAAACTATAAATAGTTTCAGCTTTACAAATTATCATAAGTTTTAGGAATGGATCATAATTGGTTAGTTCTAAATATTTTACAGTGATTATTCTCGAGAAATATAGTTGTATGTAAAATATTCGTCTTAAACTGATTCCAATATGTTTCACCTCTGTGTAAAACGTTGAGAAAAACTAGCTTGTTTTACTGTGATATTTAATTGCTTATTGATGATAGAAAATGTTGATTTTATTTTTTCTCAGTTTTTTTGTTTTGCACTATCTGTTTTGCCCTTACTGTTTTTACAAAGAAAAAGAGGTTGAAGTTTTTTTTGTATATTTGGTTATATTTTCCAGACAAGTTAGCCATATAAAACATTTTGTCATGTTTTCGGTCTCAAAATTTAGGCTAAAAATAATGAAAAAGATAGCTATTCCGGGTTAAAAGAAAATTGAATAAATCGGACCTACCTGAAATCATAGTCTGGATTTTCTGCAGGGTCATTCTGAGCTGGACCAGCGCCAGTCCGGAGAGATCTAAAGAGGTGAATCCACTGCCTATTCCGAAGGCGTAGCAGGCGATCTCAATTACAGCAGCATGCGACAGAATATAGGCCAGACTCTTCGGCGAATCGCCTGGAAAATGATCACGTGATCACAAGAGTCAATATTATGAAAGAAATCATTGCGGTTTTGAGTCCCTGTCGTTTATGGCAACAAAATGTTATCCAAAAAATTTATAATATATTTGATTTTTTTTACTTGATTATTTTTTTTTGCCAGCCTCGAGGTGGTCATTTTGTTAAATAAATTAGAAAAATCTTGTCAAAGACACTCCTCATTTTTGTCTTGGCCGAAGTTTGTCGCTTTCTTATACTGGTCATTACAGCAGCTGAGACCGTTCGAAATGTATTTTTTTCCAAGTTTTAGTTATATAATCTCTACAATTTCAGAAAACTGCTGAGTGTGCGTTAAAATTGCGAATTTTGACTTGTTTAGTATTCTCCAGAACATGAATGAATTAAGATTCGAACTGTTTGTGCGGTAAAAAATTAAGTCGTTTACCTTAAGGATAATTTTCAAAATAAAATATGTATATTTCAAATTTTCTCAAACTGAAAAATGAAAAAATCATAAGCCAATGTTGAGGACTGAAGATAACAGAATAACTTTTTCGCCTCTAGATTGCTTCGAAATTATATCACTTTTCTTTGACAGTCTTCGCTTGAATTCTCTGCACTGCTTCAGCTCTGAGATCAAAGTCATGCAGACTAGATCAATTACATGACTTGACCTCCTTTTGGTTCAGCTGAGATTGTTTTTCAACTTTTTTTGTTTAAACTACAGGAAAAATTTTTTAGTTCGTTTCTACGAATCTTCTGCGGAAAATATTGCCCTATTTTTTCTTTTTCAACTGTTCGAAACGTCTGCTGCCGAAAATATGGGAATTATATTTCTCCTCCCCCTTCCAAGAGCAACTCTGCAATCCAATCCCCCCCACCCCACCTCGACCAAATCAGCCATTTTAGCCCCCACATCGTCCTCTTTTTATCCACCTGATTCATCTTCATCCTCATCTTGACCTTGGTCACGTGATGATTTGCATTTATTGTCGCGTGACTCGTGATGTTTGATAGCCTTCATGTTTCTTCTGCCAGGCTCTGTAAATTTTTTTTTATTTTCCTTTTTTTGTCACATGAAGCTCTTTTTGGTCAGCTGTGTTAGTGGAGACTAAGATGTTTGATCGCTGAAAATTTTGCAGATGTGCTCGGATTATTTGATTTCTTTTTAAGACTCACCTTTGCAAGTAAAGCAGAAAGAAATTCTAGGCCAATTCTTCATTGTTCCGACTTTCGATACGAAAGTAACGGAATATTTGTGCTCGGGGTGGGTTTTTTTTTCTTCAGGCAAATTTCGACTTTTTTACTAGCCATTTTTGACGGAATTTTTTAAATCATTCAAAAGGTATTGTTGTCCTGAGCTTAAATTTGAAAAGATATTTCACCTGTGATCATTTTTCGTAGAGTTATGAGGGTTTAAAGATTGTCATTTTAACCAATTTGGGACAATTAACGCACGATATAATTCGCGCTATTAACGCGTAAGCGGAGATTTAATCCGTCTTAAAATCGCTCCAAATTGGTTGAACGAAGCTTATTTGCCATAATTGATTTGTTACAAGGAACGAAATCTCTCTTTTTGTACTTTATATGGCATGTGGGGGATGATTTTCACAAAAAATTTCAAATTTTAGAAAAAATTTTCATTTTATTTTATTTTTTTATGCTTTTACTGCTGCTCAATAAACCTTAGAAGGCAGTCGGAACATTCAGGGCTTCGCCCTTCGCCCTGATACGAGCAGTCTTGTTTTTATTTGTTAGCCAAATTGTTGATTTGAAAATTGAATTAAGTTTCAAACACGAAGAGAATCAATTGAGCAGATTTGACAACGAGCAGGTTTTTTTGACTTAACTCATTTGGGAGATTCGTTTGAAATACAGGCTCTTCTTTCTGCGAAAAAGATAATCAGCTCTCTTGTAGCCCGACATTTTTTCCTGTAGTTTAAACAAAAAAAGTTGAAAAACAATCTCAGCTGAACCAAAAGGAGGTCAAGTCATGTAATTGATCTAGTCTGCATGACTTTGATCTCAGAGCTGAAGCAGTGCAGAGAATTCAAGCGAAGACTGTCAAAGAAAAGTGATATAATTTCTGTAAGCCAAATTGTTTCCAGAATTGTTGCCAAAAATTTGAATGTTTTTCAATGATTAAATTAATTTGGTGCCTTTTGTGAAACTTTACCCCCTCCAGAACATCTCAATGAAATGGCTTCAACCTTAATAAAATTCCGTTCTTTTTGGTTATTTTATCTGCTTGAAGTTTAAATTGAAAAATCGGACCATGTTATCCAATCAACTGATTCACATTAATTTCAGATCAAGATGTGGAAGTACTTAGTTTGGGTCGTTTAGTGCATAAGACCAAAAGGAAGTCTCAAGTTTTCCTACTGATTAAGTGCCCGGTTAAGTTCATTGGGTGTAACCTGTGCATCTAGCGCTGATTCATTGGACTCGAATGACTAAGTGAAGATTTGGTGATATATAAAAATAGGTGGTAGGTTCAATTTAATAGCTGGATAGCTTTTGTTATACATCACACAACATTTATAATTTGTGTTAAAAGCCAAATTTTTTAGCAAAAGAAGTGTAAAATTTGAATTTTTGAGTAGCATTTGATCTGGCAGAGTACAATGAATATAAAAAAATTGTCTTAGTATCATGTACAATTGATTGAAAGTGAAATGACTATATTATGCCGCATTATAGTTCTCAAATTGAATGCATGCATGTGCTATACTCAAGATTACCACCGATTGTAACATATCACCGAAGATTGTTGGTAAATGAAATCAAAATCTATTCAGTGGCAGGAAACAAAGAAGAGCAATCGAACAAGACGACAATGACGAAGATTTTTAAATTGTCCTTTTATTGTGAGAGGCTGATCAGCAAGCAGAATTCTCTAAGATAAGATAGGGTCCAAGAGCAAAAATATTTAGTTTTTTTGAGCTAATCGGTAAAACGGCATTAGAATAGTTAATTTTACCAAGGAAACGAATAATTTTGCAATATTTAGGTAATTTGATCAACTTTTAATAAGATTTCAAGCAAAAAACCTGATGAAATTTATCAATTCATGTATAGTGTTTATTTTCTTAATAGTATTGAAAAATCGAATTATTTTTTCATCAATTAGCACGTACAAATTCGTCTACTTTTCTTTTAGAGATTCGTCTACTTTTCTGCTCTTGCACTTTTTCTGTTTTTAGACTACTCTGCTTAACGTGCACAAAAAATTAAGCACATTACAATAGGACTCAAAAGTATCTACAGAATAGTTTTTTTTTAAATCATTACCAAATCCGAAACATCATTGAAGTAGTCCACAACGTTGCCGCGCAACATTCACGAAAATGTTCAGTTTGTTTTGTGTTTTGAATTGATTTTGTGTTGAAAAAGTTGTTTTTTATATTTCATTAAAACTTAACAATAACAATTTTGCAATCAAAGAGTGAAAATGTACTTATTTAAATTTTTGGATTGTCTCAGTTTTGAGGTCACAACATTGAAAGAATGACTTTTGTTCGATCAAACTGAACTTGAAAGAACTGCCAATCCCACAAAAGGTTGGAGATCTACATTCAGGTTTTTGGCTCTAAATAACTGTGTATTGCAACAACCAATCAACTTTTTAATTGACTGGTTTACAGCGCGCATTTAAACTAAAAACTTATGTTAAGAACAGGTAGCTTTGAAAAACTCACTTTGATGCTTTGTTGGTTTAACTGAAAATGTATGTTCTATTTGTATTTTAAAGTCAATAGTCGAGTGAGTTTCGAAGCATCACATATTGGTTGGTAGCTTGAAAATTATGAATTTTTATTTGTACAAATAGCATTTGGGGTAACGACTGATCACAAAGAATCTTTTTTTTTTCATTATGAAACAGCTACGGAGCAAATAATTTCATAGTATCTCACCATACCTGATTTCTCAAATTTCTGTTGAATTTCTATTTTGATCTAGTTTTATAATTGAAATTTTGCGGTAGCTACCATGTAAAAACTCAGAAATTTAGAAAAAGTTCGAAAAAAAAACTGTTTTTTTTTTTCAATTACATCCCCCCCCCTAAAATCTCTCAGGTTGGTAGCAAAACTAGATATAATCAACAGTTGAATTGGAGAACGGATAAAAGAGTAGTATGTCAACTTCTATTTGTGTGGAAAGTTAACTGCGTGTTGAGATCTGATCTCGTGATATGGCATCGCGTGACATTGTGTGATATCCAATCATGTTCATAATTTGAACCGAAAAGTGGGAAATGACTTCCCTATAAAGTGAGAAGTCTTTTCTCCGAATTAACACTCCTCTTTTAAATTAGTGTACTGCATAATAGCTTAAACTAGTCTGTATGTTCAGTTTTACCGTGTCCCTACGATGTTTGTTGAGAGCAATATCAGTTTCTTTCTGTCTTGGCTCAAAAAAAAATGATTTATTTGCTTGCTCTACTTTCAAATTTCTTACTCTCTACTTTCCATCTTCAAGTCCATAATCTGAAACTTTTTAGCCTCACATATCCTTCTCGATTCCTCCCTATCACAATATTTTTTTGAAGCCGAAATTACATCAACGTTGCGCAAAAAAAATTGCAGTGACTGCAACAGTCGCGCCAACGTGTTGGAAATTCAACGTCAGAAACAAGACATTTTTCAAATTTTAGAGCTGGTTTTTGAGGTGAAACAGCGATTTGCGCAAAATGCCTTACCGGTGACCTTGAAAAAGTTAATGGAAAATCGGTATTTGTTCTTTGCCTTATCGACAGTTATAAACGTTTTGTTAATGCTCTTGAATAGGCCAACAACAACAAAACTCTGTCAAGTCATGCGATGGTTTTTGAGAATTTGTGCTGAAGTTTTTACATTGCTTTGAAAACTATAATCCATAAAAATGAGTTTTTGAAGACTCAAAATAATAACCAATTCTGAAAGGTAAGTAATTCTATACAAAATTAGTTCTTCTGGTATAATAGTTTGAGCAAAAAGAACAACAAAAAAACCTCAAAGCTTTTTGAGAACATTTTTTATGACTTATATGCTCTGGAACCACTTAAGATAGTTTTTTGTTTGTTTTTCATGATTTCTATTGAGACAAGCTTTATAAGGGGTAATGTTACAACAAAAAGAATTGTTAATTTAAAAAAAAAACTATTATCAACTGAATGCTTGCACACATCAAAAAAACCGTTGACACCTACAAAAAAATTGATGGCCACAAAATGGAACGCTTAAGACCGCCAAATGGGTTTATTCAACAGCAAAACATTCATCCCTATGCTCATTTGAAAATTTGCGAAGATTTGTGGCAATGTATTTTGATAAACAGAATCTTAACAATCAAATATATCAAAAGCTTTTTGCTAATAAAAAATACAATAAAATTACAATTTAGCAGAATTTTTGTCAATAGAACTCCAGGTCAACACAAATATAAAGCGAATCAAAGACTGGTTATGGATTTTTTTTCTGGTCGGAGTACAAGCTGTTCTCTCCCAATAATGCAAAATGTGAGTCAAACTAAGCAGGCTAATTAGTATCAACTTGTTCGAATCAGCATGTTCTGACCTTAAACATTTTCAGTGTTTCCGGGAAAATGTCTTTGTCCGCAATTCCGATGAAAAATTTCCGCGAGAACTTGGCTTTTTATCTGCAAATTTTTCTGAATGTTATTCGGGAAATCGTTCCAATCAAATTTTGCATATGGATTTTCAATAAGATTTTGACGTTAAAGACAGCAAATACTTTTTTCAAGGCCACTATGATCAAAAAATAACAAACATATTTTATTTTTTTAAATAACCGTTTTTGTGCACATTTATGATCAAAAGTGTTGTCAATCTTTTTGTCACATGAAAAACTTCAGCACAAGAAGACTTTTTAATCAAATTTTTGTCAAAAAATGGCTTTTTGTCGACCTCATTTTTCTTATCAGTACGATTTGTAACTTTGGTGAATCCAAGTACTCTTTCCATAAGTTTTCTATCCTGCAATTTCATGCGGCTCACTTATCGGTTTGTAAATAACAATTATTCATAACGAAATTTGGAAGCGTTATCATTTTTGCAAATTTGCGAATTACGGCCGTTTTCTAAGTCAGCTTCTTTGATTTTGCTCAAAATCTACTTCAAGTACCTCCAAACTCAATTAAAATGATTCAAAATGTTTACAATTTTTTAAATGATTTCAGGACACTCGCTTTTGAAAGATTAGTGTTAAAAAATTCGCTGAAATGACTTTCTTTGCAAACGAGTTATTTTGTCTAAAAAATGTTCAAAGTGACAAAAAAACTGTTTTAGTAATGAAAAAGGTAGGGTTTTTAGTCTATTAAAATTGATTCGAGTCTAAGAAAAGCAAAACATTGTGTAATTGAAAATTTCAACCACCATCTTGTGTATCAGCTCTAAATTTTTTAAAAATTCTTGGATAATAAGTAAGCACTTCATTATTAACCACCCAATTAATCCAATTCAGTTAACCAAACATCTTCAAAAGCCGATTTTGAGGGTTGAATTTTAATTTTCAAAACTGTTCAGATTTCCAAGTTACAGCGGGAAAAAAATAGTTGGAGTGATTTATATTATTAAATCCAAATTTGGCGTTAGAAATTGTAGTTTTCACCAGCTAACCGTTTAAACCCATTCAAGGATATCAACTTTTTAAGATCAAGTGTAAAAAGATAGCTTACCTCTGGTTGATTTTTGTAAAAATCTGGGGCCGTGCAATTGGCAACTGGATTGCCTAAAGTCTGGACTATTTTGTGCGCGCCGGTGAAAAGAAAACATAAAAAAATTAATGCTCAAGCTTCAGCTTCAAATCTCTATTTTTCATCGGTCAGTTTTTGCACTATACTTTTTCTTTGGATGTCATCATACTATTTTCTTGAAGTTTTCAATTGTTTCAATTTGAAGTTTTGTTGAAGTTTTCAATTTTTCAAAGGACAGAGCTAACTTGTAATTCATCCATCCTAGTTTTAGTTGCTGTTTTTTAATTAGAGAATTTTTGCGAAGAGTTTTTTTGCCTGTTTTGATATCCTCAAAAGGATTTACGGTTTTCTAATCAAAACACTTTTAAAATGTTTGTTTGTTTCATTTTTAGGAAAATATTTCTTTTTGTTTACCTATGAAAACTAATAAAACTTCACGCTGTTTTACAGAACTGCGTTATCAATAAAAAAAAATTTCAGTAACGGAGTTTACTGGTGTTGTATAGTGTAATTTAGTTCATTTCGGAAGCTGTCAATCAAATGTTCACTCTCGGTGCTAGACTAATTGATTAGCAGGTGTTTGTCCTTGGAACAGTCTGTCACCCTTGGATACTGTTTCTAACCACTCTCTATGCTAACTTTGTAATATTAAGTTGACTATCTCTTCTATTGGAATTAACAATTGCACGACGTTCGTTTTACCTTCTCGACATGGCGCAACCAGCAGGATTAGGTGGGGGAAAGAATCCACTGGGCATCACGGGATTTTGGCCAGCAAAATGCACGGAACCGCCAATGATGTGGGAATTCTGGATTAACAGATTCCAATGGGGAATGGTCGCCAAGCACTCACTAAACCCGATGAACTTTTACTTCGCCGCGACACTCACAGCCGCACAAATTACTGACTTGCCCGCGGAAGTAGACGGAAAAAATCGGCGGTAATCAGAAATGGTGTTGATTTCGAACCTGTATTTGTGTCTGGGGGAAAAGGGGCAGGATGAACTGCACAAAAGACGACCACATCTGGATCTCCAGACTATTCGTTACCCACGGATGATAGACGCGCTGGAAACGGAATTTAAGAAAGAAAGAAATGAAACGTATGAAACATACCAACTCCTTTCTCGTAAGCAATTTATTAATGAAAGTTTGGAGCAATTCCACTCCGTACTCAGCGGATTGGCAGCGCGGTGCAATTTTGGAACATTAGAGAACCGAATACTAAGAGACGTATTCATTCTTAATATGAATAATCGGGATGCCCAAAAGGAACTATGCAGGTCGACGAAAACACCCGAGGAAGTGTACCGGATAGCTCTCTCGTACGAGAGGGGTAGCAAGTATGCATCATCATATGTTGCCACGGGACCAGTGGGGGCCCCTGGATCATCATCAGGAGGCGGAGGAATCCAAATAAAATCGGAACCAGTTGGAATAATCCGTGGAGGTTACCGGAACAATCGTGCAAGGGGCCGGGGCTCTTACCAAGGGCGAGGATCGTATCGAGGCAGAAATCTTCCCAATAACAATAAATGTTATAACTGCGATCAACAAAATTTCACCAGGGAACACTTTGACAGATGCCCAGCAAAGGGGGTTACATGCAATTTTTGCCACAAAATTGGCCACTTCGAACGAACCTGCAGGGGAAAACGTGGAAACCAGCGAGGACAGGGAGCCGGAGGAATGATACGGGAGAATGGCGACGATCATCATCTAGAAAATTCGGCGGACGAAGAAGCATCACAACATGCAAGTTCCATTGGATGGGTTAACAAGAATCCAGTGGTGCACTCGTGGGACTCAAGCAGTTCCGACGGGGACTATATGGTCATGGCCATAAAACGGAAAGGAGTAACAGAATTGAAAGTTGCTGGGGCACAATTGCCGATCAAAGTCAATGGGAAACCCACTCGAGTGTGGATCGATAGCGGGTCCCCAATTTCAATTTTCACCATCGGGGAATTACGGAAAACCTTGGGCACATCAGGAGTAAAACTGGACAATCTTACGGAAGAGGACAATGCTTTTCGGGATTATGGAAACAATCCCCTACAGATGATTGGAACAATGGCAGTAACAATACAATCAAACGGTTGGAAGATCCATGCAAGGATAAAAGTGATCGGGGGGAACCGACTGGAACCGGAGGGGGAGTTGAATTCATGGCAAACATATTTCAGTAAGCAGTTTTCAAATCTTTTTAGCAGGGTAGGGAAAATAAGAAACTACAAAGTACAAGCCGAATTTTTTGAAAACCTCACCCCACTACAACAGAAGGGGCGTCGAGTCCCGATTTCGTTGCAAGAAAAAGTGGATGCCGAAATTGACAAATTATTGAAACAGGGCCATATCGAAAAATTATCTGAATGCTCGGACAAATATTTTGTGTCCCCAATAGTAATAACAGTAAAAAAGGATGGATCCGTAAAACTGGCACTAGAGTCGAGGGAACTAAATAAACAAGTGCATAAGAATAAATACCAAATGCCGAACATCGAGGAACTAATGGACACGGTTGGGCAAACGATTAGCGAAAAAAAAACAGGGAGACATATATTTCACAACAATGGATTTAACATACGCTTATGGCCAACTGCCACTAAACGCTGAGACGAGCATACAGTGCAATTTTTCTCTCATTGGAGGCCGCTCGACGGGTACATACCGGTTCAAAACCGGATTCTATGGTCTCACTACAATGCCCGCCGAATTCCAACGCGCAATGATTTGTATACTCGCTGAATACCCGCAAGCGCATGCTTTCATCGATGATATTTTGGTCGTAACCAAGGGAACGGCAATAGACCACATAGCAACGGTAGAGAAAATTTTAAAGGAACTGGATCGTGAAAATATGTCCCTAAAGTTGACAAAATGTAAATTCGCCCAACGAGAATGCGAATGGCTAGGACATACAATAACCCCGACTGGAATTACTCCATTGGTTAGAAAAACAGAACCGATAGAGGCGCTAACGCCGCCACGGACCTTGACGCAATTAAAATTGTTTATGGGGTCGATCCATAGTTTGCACAAGTATCTGCCGGCATTGGCCGAATCATCGGCACCGCTGCGACCCCTATTAAGCAAAAATAATGAATACATTTGGACACCTGAATGCCAGAACGCGTTCGAAATTCTGAAGAAACAAGTTCCAAACATTGTTGAATTACGACACTTTGATATCCACAAAGACATTCGTATAGTGTGCGATGCAAGCCATAACGGGCTCGGCGCGGTGTTGGAACAATTAGGACCAGAAGGATGGCGCCCAATTTCGTTTGCGTCGCGATATCTTAACGAAGCGGAAAAGAAATACTCAACAAACGAATTGGAAATGTTGGCAGTTGTGTGGGGATAATTTTTTCGAGCAGCAACAGTTTTGGTCTAGACTCATGAATTTCACGGTGGGTGGGTTTTTCAAGTTTTCCCAAATACCCAGCAAATGTCATGCTCTAAAGTTGCTCGGCTCTATTTCTTATTGAAGATAAATCTTCAAAAAGATGCAAGGCTGATGAGAAACAGGCCGGCTGATACTTTCAATAGCAATTTTCTTGAGATCATTGGGAGAATTTTGCTTCTATTGACCCAGGCGCTCCTCCAGCACCTCTATTTGAATCAATAACTGATGTGTAATATCAACTTCTGTTGAATTTTGCTTCATAATTCAGCAAAGTTGCTTCAACAACGGATCATAAACGTTTTCAAGAAGTTAAAGTTGCTTTTTTCAAGTGAACTTTTTTCAATTCAACGGATGATTAGAACGCTATTTGCTGCAGCAAAAAAGCAACGACTAGCTCTCAGCTTTCACCTTATCTCATAGCTCTTGTTGTTCCGACTTTTGTAACAAAAGTAACGGAATATTTGTGCTCGGTGTGGGTCTTTTTTTCTTCAGACAAATTTCGACTTCTCAACTAGCCATTTTTGACGGAATTTTCTTAAAATCATTCAAAAGGTATTGTTGTCCTGAGCTTAAATTTGAAAAGATTTTCACCTGTGATCATTTTTCGTAAAGTTATGGGAGTTTATAAGTTGTCATTCCGTCCAATTTGGGAGAATTACCGCGCGATTTATTTCGCGCTATTAACGCGTAAGCGAGATATAATCCGTTTTAGAAATCGTTCCAAATTGGTCAAAGGAAGCTTATTTGCCGAAGAACATCAAAATAAAGCTTAATTAAAAACAAGACTGCTCGTATCAGGGCGAAGCTTTGACTGTTCCGAATGCCTTTTAAAGTCTATGAAGCAGTAATAACCTGAAAAAATTAAAGGTGATAAAAAACGAATTTATTTTTAAAAAGGTGAAATTTTTTTGTGAAAATTATCCCCCCACACACACCATATAAAGTACAAACTGATAGATTTTGCTCCTAGTAACAAATCCATTATGGACTAAAAGCTTCCTGCAACCAATTTGAAACGATTTCTAAGACTGATTAAATCCACGCTTACGCGTTAAAAGTGCGATATATATCGCGCATTAATTGTCCCAAATTGGCCAAAATAGCAATTTTATAACCCCCATAACTTTACCAAAAACGATCACAGGTGAAATATGTTTTCCAATTTAAGCTCAAGACAACATTGCCTTTTGAATGATACAAAAAAATTAGATCAAAAATGGCTAGGGGAATAAATTGAAGCAGTAATAACCTGAAAAAATTAAAGGTGATAAAAAACGAATTTATTTTTAAAAAGGTGAAATTTTTTTGTGAAAATTATCCCCCCACACACACCATATAAAGTACAAACTGATAGATTTTGCTCCTAGTAACAAATCCATTATGGACTAAAAGCTTCCTGCAACCAATTTGAAACGATTTCTAAGACTGATTAAATCCACGCTTACGCGTTAAAAGTGCGATATATATCGCGCATTAATTGTCCCAAATTGGCCAAAATAGCAATTTTATAACCCCCATAACTTTACCAAAAACGATCACAGGTGAAATATGTTTTCCAATTTAAGCTCAAGACAACATTGCCTTTTGAATGATACAAAAAAAATTAGATCAAAAATGGCTAGGGGAAAAAATTGAAATTTGTCTGAAGAAAAAAAAAACACTCCGAGCACAAATATTCCGTTGTTTTGCTACAAAAGTTGGAATAAATCAAAGATGAAGTATTCCAATTGCTTATGCGAATCATTCTCGTTCAAATCATTACGCCCCCAGTTGGAACAAAAAATTAACGTCATTTTCGGAAAGACTATTATGCTTTTTGTTCCGACTTTCGAGAAAGTGACGGAATATTTGTGCTCGAGGTCGTTTTTTATTGTTTAGACAAGTTTCAAACTTTTAACTAGCCCTTTATTGAGAATTGTTTTCTATCATATGAAAGACATTAAGGTCTTGAAAACAAATTTGAAAAGATATTTTACCTGCGATTGTTTTTGGGAATTTGAAGATTGCCATTTGGCCAATTTGGGACAATTAATTTGCGATATATATCGCACTTTTAACGCGTAAGCGTAGATTTAATCCGTCTTCGAAATCATGAAGTTGGTTGAATTAGGCTATTTGCCATAATTGCTATGTTACTTTGAGCGAATTCGACCACTTTGTACTTTATATGGTTTGATTTAAAAAAGTATCAAATTTTAAATATATATAATTTTTTTTTGAAAAATTGATCAATTGTTATAAAGCAAGCACTAACTAATATATTTTATAAGGCAGTCGGGATATTCAGGGCTTCGCCCTGATAGGGCATTCTTGTTGCTCTTTCTTCTCAATTAGCTCCCTAATTTTGTCAAAAATTTGGATAGACTCTCATGCTTTTAGCTGTTTTGAAATGAGCTCCCTAAGCTTAAGTGCTGTTTCGCAAAAGATTTTACACAATGATTGGTTCGCACGAGAGAATGCTTTACCCATAATAAACTCGACTGGTTCGAAAAAAAAAGAAGAAAAGTTTTCCGCTGAAAAAAAATTAAGGTATTACTTCCAACAATTAAGCTGTTCTCCTTGTTTACCTAGAGAAAAGGATTAGAAATCCCGTATTTACAAAAAACAGGTTTTCAAAACATAAATAATATCAAACGAAATGGTGGCCGAAGAATTTTTAGAGTTTCTTTGAGCTGTTTCCCATTTTCATTTAAAGTAGATAAATAACTGAAACTCACCAATACTAAAACTTCTGGCAGCTAAAATCTCCCCTACGGCTGATGTACCTGGAATTTCGAAGCCCAACTCCAGACTGGACAAAAACTCACCCAATTTTCCACTTACTTCGCCCCAGTTTATATCGCCCAGAATCATCTCGGCTATATTCGCACCCACGTCCACCATAAAACTCATTCTGCGCCCACTCCCCGCCCCCTTTTTTCAATTAATGCCAAATTCCTGTTATCATATTTTTCAGCCACCAAATCTGAACAAAATTGAAGCACTCAGAATTGTTCTTTTGACCTCTCGAAATCAGTTCAATTATAACGCACTTCCGAGTATAACAGCGAGTCAAAAAATGTTAACTCAGGAATTTGGCATCAATTATGCCAACAATTTGGCATTAGCTCTATTTGATCAAATCAACTTCGAGCCCCTTGGCAAAGGCGCAACAAGGAAAAAAATGAGACCAATTAGAAAAGTCTTTTTAATCATCATAACAGATTTGATTAAAAAGTAAAAAGAGGGTGATTTATTTTAGAATTTTTTTTATAAATTCAGACTGTTAGAAAAATCTTGGTTCTAGAAATCTTGGTTCTAGTGTCCTTAAACATCAAAAACAACCATTTTTTCAAAACATTCTTCAGACATGCTGAGTTAGGACCGAAGTGTATAACTCATAGAGTAATTTCGGATAGGGTACACCGTCTGCTCGTCACGCTATCTTATTTTCGGCCGGATAGATTCGTGCAACTTCTTAGTCTAATACCGATCCTAATCTTACTCTTATACTATCTAGTCTCAGGTTGTTTAACTAGTCTCTGCTAGGCTCAATAGATCTAGGGTATACTGGTTTATTGCGGCTGCTGAAGTCTTCTTGGAGAGTCAACTAATTTCTAAGTTAAATTCAAATCTCTCTGGTGCTGAAATTACAAGTTATTTCAGCACTTACAAATAAGTGGGTTGTTAGTTAGATGGATCATGATTGGTTAATATTAAATACTTTACAGTGGTAAAATATCTAATTTATCCAATCATAAAATGTAGTTTAGATCAGGTTCCACCCATCCGGGTTTTACAGAGTTTTTTAGAATAGTCTTTCTGCAATTCAAAGGATGGATGATGGACGTTGGTATTTGGCGAACATCTTATTTCTTCTGGGTTTTCTTATTAGAGAAGTCCCAGATTCAATCGTTGTGTCTTCTCAAGACAACGACTGGGTTTTCGCAACAAATTCAAATCTGATTTCAGAATGGTTGGCTATGACAGGTTTTTCCGTTTCATGTAGAGAACTTCTTTTGTGTTTGACCTTGTCTGGGAATGGCGTGGAGATTGTGTGTGGAGGGGATGCCTGGTTACTCGGATCTGTACGTATACTTGAACATCGAGGTGGTCATTGTTCTAGTTCAATGAAGTCCTTTTCTGCGAAGTCAAGTCGTACTCTAAATCCTTTGAGTTGTGATTGTGGGCGGCATATTGATTGTGGTTGGCCATTCTTTTTCGAGTGTAGTGGGGTCATCTTGCCTTTGGATGTTCGTCTTTGGTGTTGTATGCTGATCTATATACTGCAAGATATAATTTACATTTTATAAAATTTTTATTAGTTTAATGTTTTAGTTATGATTTTGGTTAGTTGTTTTCACAAAAGCTTTTTGTTTTAGTTCAGTTATTTTGAAGAGTTACTCACCCTTGAGTAGCTCTTATTAAAAATAGGAGTGTGGTCACAAAGCGTGGATGTAGCACGGTGGGTTAGGCCGGCTATAGAGCATGCTCAGGACGTCCTCTTCTGGTGGGTTGAGCCAGGAGTGGGAGTATGATTGCATGCGGTTTTTGTGAGAGTTCCTGTTATGTGACAACGTTTTATGTTGGGTTTGTTGTGGTTTTTCTTATGTTTTGTTGGTTGTGTCCTTTTTTCAAAAATCAAATTGTTTTTGGTATGGGTTTGTCTTTCGACTTTTTTGTGTTTCATTATTTCTTTCTTAGACTTTATAATAGTCTTCAAAAGAATAAATTATCCAGTTTTAAACTGGGTTAATCCGGTTTGGGTACCGTTGGTTTCCTTTTCTTAGTCATGCTGTTATTCTATGATTTGTGGTGTTTAGTAAGCTGCGTTGGTTAGTGTTGTTTAGTATAAAATTCCTTTCCAACCGGGTTAAAGGAAAGTTTGAAACTTGTTATCGTGTGTTAGAGTTGTTGAGTGTGAAAGCTTGAAACTGAAATTCATTATTTTAAACAATTCTTCGTGGGCGAGCTGTGCAAGTGTGGATAGAATCTTTGTGCGAATGAATGGAAATATCAAAAGGTTAGTACTGCATTTTCGTTTTATCAATTTATTACATAGAAATGCAAATTTACTGCTAGTTGTTGGGGAAAATTAAGTTACAAATTTTCATCATTATTAGATTTACTGCATTTGGGAAAACATTTATAAATTAAATTACTGCATTGGTATTATTTTTAGTGATTTGTTTGGTGCAAAAATTAATAGAGTTTTAAACAGTTTGAAGAAGTTTTCAATTTTTATTTTCTTTTGTGAATTTTTCAGATGATCGTTGGATGAAGGCTAAAATTCTAAAGAAGACATGAATTAGGAATGGTTAGTTTCTAGTTTAAATTTAATTAGTTAATAATATGTATAATTCATATTTACCTGTTAGTCGTCGGGGAAGAAACCGTGGGGGAAGATGTCATGGATAAGATCTGAAGTTGTTAGTAATTTAGCTAAGATGCGGATGATATTTTTAGTTTGAAGCAGTGGCCAAAGCAATTGAAGTGCTTTAATGGTGGTTAGTTCTTCAGTGCCAACTGCAAACTCATAAGGTGTGTTTTGGATTAGATTATATAATTTGTGATTGAATTTAGTGTTGTGGATGAATTCTAAAATGGGGATTTCTATAGGTTGAACAAATTCGTGTGGGAGAAGGAAGGGTCGGGATTCCTCTGCGTTGAAGGTCTTGGTGATGGGACAAAAAATATACATTTGGGTTATGGGATCATAATTTCGAAGAATACCATGAAGGTTAGTATCTTTAATGCAATATGTGAAGTTAAGAAAGAATGGTGAGGTGTATTTGGAATTGATGAATTGAAAACGGTGGTGTGGTTGTCTGGAGGGAGTGTGTAGGTCGAAGTGATTTTGGATAAAACGATAATATGTATATGTGTGAGTTTGTTTAGTGCGCAACATAATATCGTGTGAGCAGTGCAGATCTCTTTCATGTGGTGCAAGGAAATGAAAGGTTAGTGAAAATATTTGGAAGCGTTCTTTAAAACTTTCGTAGGCTTGCGTGTCTGTTAGTGCTTCTGAGATGATGTGGTCAAATTTGCGATCAAATATATTGAGTGTAAATACATATGGTGTTTTAATGAAAAATTTTTCTGTGATTTGTGGGTTAGCGAAGCGGTCATCGTCTAAGAACTGATCTTGGTTAGTTCTGATGATGTTATGATCGTAATATTCTAGCGTATATTCGTTAGCTCGGGGTGCAGTGTATGTTTTTAGTGATTTTTTATATCCTATGTAAGTAAATTGTCTAGGTGTTAGTGGTGTAGTGAGTCGATATAGCATGTCCTTATTTCGTTCTATATCGATGTGAGTGTTAGATAAAGGTAAGCAAAGGGGATTAGTAAAATGATAATATGAGGTCCAAGGAAGGGTAGGCATTAAAACGTGTTCGTCTACAAAGTTACGTGTTTCGTTAGTGTCGTGAGGGGTGTTTAAGGTGTATTGTGGAAATGAGGGTAAGGTGATAGCTAAAAATTCTTTTGTATTAGTGTGATTTGGGTGATTTATATATTCACGGGCTGTTCCTGGTTTTGCTGGGAAAGGATGGTTGGGGAACTTTCTTTTAAAAGTGCGGTAAGCTCTATTAGTGCTGAGTGAAGATTCAGTAGATCTGGATGATGGTGCTAATGATTCGGTATAAATTGAAGAGGGTGTAGGGGTAGGAGGGTTGGATGAATCTATTGTGGATGAAATTTGGTTTATGGTGGGGGTGTCAAGGTGGTAGGGTTGTTGTTGTAATGTAATAAAATTATCTAGTTCTGGGGAGATTTGGGGGGTATCTGGAGAATTGGATGATCGGTCTGAATGATATGAAGAATAGGTTGGAGTGACTTGGGAAGCATAAGAGGGTGTAGAATTGGTGGGGACAGGGTTATTTGGTGTCATTGGTTGAAAAGGGGGTTGGGAAAAAATTGAGGAGTTGGTGGGAAAATTATTGGATGGAGATGGTTCAGAGTCGGCAAATTCATCGGGGGTTTCAATATTCGGGTTATTGAGTTGTGATGTGGAGTATAAAACTGAGATGTGTGAATTAGTATCGGAATTCATGCCTGATGTTACATTACTGGTTGGGAAATCGGGTGGTGGGAAAGCAAAAAGTGGTATTATTGTAATTGGAGTAGTGAGGTTGGTTGGATGGGAATTTGAACGGTGTAGGGATCCAAGTTGTCGGCTCATCGTGGGCTAAAAAAATTATTATTTTGAGACTGAAAAGCGGTGGTATGGGGTTGTTCTATAATTTGTTCATAGGTATTTTCATCTTGTGAGTGGTGTGTCATTATATGTTGGATGGGACTTTGTGATATGGTTGGTCTTAAATTTGGATTATGTGTTATTGCTAAGTTTCGAAAATTACGTGGGACTAGGGATAATGGATGGTTATGTGGTAGGGGTGGTAACTGTGGTGCTGTTGGCGTTGTGTCTACATTGTTATGTTCTTCGTCGTATGTGTTCTGTCTTGTTGCTATTTTTGTGTTGTATTCTTTTATTTGTGCATCTAAAAGAATTTTGTTTATTGATGTAGAAAAAATTCCAAAAAATCCTGCAAATAGTATGCGTGCTACACTTGCTTGTCTATTGACTTGTGTGTGTATAGCACATGTGTTATAGATTCCTTTTAAGAGTGAAAAAAGAAATCCAATAAAGTTAAACATTGCGTATAAAATAGTCAATTTTTCTAAGATGTAGTAGGGCCATCCTAGAAAATCAAGAATTTCATTCTTGAGTGTAACAAAGCTAAAAATATTGATAGGTGATATATCTTGGGGACGGTATTTTTCACCGTTTAGATATATATAATCTTTAATGTCTTTAAAATATCCGCTATAGTCTTGCGTATAGATGTCTGCAAATCCTGCGGTTTCGGCAAGTTTGCGTAAGTTTTGGTCAATTGATTGTCTTTGTATTGTGTCCATTTGTGTTAATAATTCTTGGAATTGTTGTGTTCTAATGTGATGTTGAATATCTGATTTTGAGTATATTCCTATTGATTGTAAGTCTATATTTGGGTTTCGAGCGATAGCGCGAATGCTTTCTGGTGAAATTTTTTTGAGTGATTGCATTAATGTGGGATATGGGGTGAGAAGGTAATATTTATCTTCATCAGGGTTTAGTTGTACTACATTATGGCTATTTTCTGATCCACATGGGACTGCGGTATCCCAGAAATAGGTTCTTCTTGAAAGTGTGTCAACGAAATGTACTTTATTCTTATAAAAGATAGGGATTCTTTTATAGCATCGTTTGTCTTCAAAAACGTATAGTGGTGATACTTTTTTGGTACAAGTATAAAACCATAAAATGTTTCCTTCGTAGTCTAAAAAATTTGATCTATTTCCTGATAGTACATATCCTGCGTAGGGTATTTTTAATACTGCTAGTGCAAGTGATTGTAATATTTGTGTTCTTTCTAATTCGCATAGTTGGTGTAGTGTTTCTAATTCGGAGAGTGACATTTCTTGAAAAATTCGGCTAATCGTGTAGTCTAGTTTCATATCTAAGTGAATATCATAGTGGATATTACCGAAATATGTACTATTCATTAGTGATAGTTCTTGTAAACGTGTACTTTGATCGTCTTGGGGCTTTAAATCTCCACCAGGTTGACCTGTATTTTTTTGAAAATGAACTGGTTTGTATGATGTTCCTTCGTTTAGAGGATGACCTGTTGCATATGGGTCGATTTTTACTTTTCCAGTGGTCATGTCGAATCCTTTTTCGTATTCAACTAATATCTCGGAGTATTGTGTTTTGTGAAGTGGATTTCTGTATTTACATGCAAGTTCTGTTTCTTGATATATTTGAAAACGTGTCAATTTATTTTCTATATTGTCTATGTTTCTAAAATTAGAACTTAGTTTTCGTGATGGATGGACTTGTTCATATGGAATTGATTGTATAAAATATTTTTCGTGAAATTTTATCATACGAGCGTGTATTTTTGCTACTTGAAATGTTGTACATGTGTCTTCGGGGAACCAAACAATTGTTGCTTGTGTTCGTGTTGTAGGGTCACAATAGCCTTGATCGTTTTTACAAGGTAATCGAATTCCTTGATAGATCATTGTGTTGTCTGATAAATCGCGTGTCAGTTGTATTTTTTCGAGTTGTATTTTCCAATCAAAAAACATGATTTCTTGATATCCTTTATTTTTTGTGTCTGCTTTGCAGTTTGATAGGTCATTTATACCAATGTGTGGTATCCAGTGTTTATCGTGTATATCATAAGTTAATCTTCCGTGTGCGCCGTTGTATGGGTATTTTTCATCTAATTTTACATGTCCTTGATATCTTTCAAGTTCTGCTTGATGTACAGAATCTGCAAAAACTTGGAAATATACTAGTTTTCTATCTGTGTTTTTATTTCTTGTGATATTTAGTCTGAGTAACTCGTTTTTACAATCTTCGGGATTGAGATGTAAAAGTCGTTCTATATTACTCTGGTAGAATGATTCATGGTCAAGTCGGTTTTTATTTCCGTTTGAGACTTGTGAACAATGTACTTTCTTTTCAGAAAATGTTGCTGTGAATTTATATCCTATAACTGTTGTTGCTCGGGCTTTTGAGTAAAGTGTTGCGATTACATTTGTAGTTTCTATGGCTTGTGGTTCTGTTTCGCATTGTGATACTTGATTTATTGCATATTTGTGTAGTGTTTTTTGTTCGTTATCTTCACAATCGTAATGTGTTACTAATAAATCTTGGGGTCCTGTGCGGGCGGAAGGGTTTATGTTTTCATTTGAGGTTATTAGAAAAGGGAGTTGGAGAAAAATTAAAATTTTTAGAATATACATGTGTATGACAATCCTGAGTATGGGTTATAAAATGTGATGTAACCAATTGTCTTTTTGGTATATCTGTCGTATTTGTATATTACTTCAGTTGTTAGAAATGGTGGTGGTAGGGATTGAGCTGTTATATTTGGTGGATTTAATGGATAGGGATGTTGAGTAATGTTGTTTAATTTAACCGTGATTTCAAATTTTAATTGTAGACTATTTTGTTGGAGTATTTGGATGTTATGAGCACGAATGTCTTCGTGAATGTCTTGTCTATACTGTAGTCTGTTTAGTGCCCAATTGTGGAGTCGGTTACTTTCTAGGTGATGTCCAAATAATGGTGGAGGTGCTGTGAATGTATTCCAGTCTAGTCTTAAAGGAATATTTGTTGATGATTGTTCTCGATATCTAGCGTCGAGGTTATTTGGGAAATTTAAGTTAAAAGGTGGTGGTGAAATCTGGCTTGTTGATGGTGTTGATGGTAGTGATAATGTTTCTGGTAGTGATGAGGATGTTGTTGTATCCGTAGAAATATCTATTGGATCATTTACTAAATTTAGTTCACCTTGTGTGAATGAATGTGTTGTCCAATATGGTAGTCGTGATGCTTGGTTTGGGGGGTTAAAAGGATTTTCACGTATTTGTTCAGATGTTGGTGTTGAACCTAAGTAATCCGATGGTAGGCTTGAGGTGCTACGTTGTGAAAGAAGCGTAGGGGTTTCTGGTAATATACCAATGGGGTTTTCTGGAGTGTTTTGTGATGGGGATTGAGGTATATCAAAATGAACTCGGGGAGTTTGAAAATTTCTGTTTCGTCGAGGATGTATAATTTGTCTATTTATTTCGACTGTATTTTGGTTTTGACTAGGATTTCTTATTCTACTTAATTCTTGTGGTAGTGTTGGGTATAAGTTATATGTTGGTTCGCTTAGAGGTGCTTGTCGTTGAACTGGTTCTAGTGGTTCTGATAAGCGAGCGTGTCGTTCTTCAAAGGTATATGGGTTATCTTGAAAAGAAATTCGTGTAGATGTTTGGGGGTTTTGGGTAGTTGAAAGTGGTGTCGGGTTTTCTTGGGATGATGTCGGTGAAGACTGACTATGTGATTGTTGGGTAGCAATTTTTGATAGCTTTTTTGGTCTATTCTTTTAGTGAAAAAGTTTATGTTTTTTATAGTATTCTTCTAAAAAAAGAATTAGGAGAATTGTTGCTAGGGCGAATGTGATGATTGCTTTTTTTATACATTTGCATATTGTCAAGATGAGGGATGATAGAAATGTTATAAAAATTACAAATAGTAAAAAAATATCGGTTCTACTAAAAATGGTTCGGATCATTTAGATAAGTTTTGTGAATCGTACCTGTGGATATAGTCAATAGCTTTTGAAATTTGGAGGTATAGTTCAAATAGGGAATAGAAAATTAAAAAAATCTTGCAAAAAATGATTAAGATTATTACAAAAGATTCAAAGATATCAAAAAGAAATATTATAAAAGTTTTAAGTATCGTAAAAAATTGTTTGAGGTTTGTGATGATTATAGTGACTGATTGAGAGAAGAGCATTTACAAAATGACTTCTTGATCTAATATTTTTTGTTGTTTGGGGCAATTTTCAAGTGTGGTCGGATTATTTATTGGTTTTTTGACAAGTGGGTTGAGTTTTGTGAAAAATTGTTGGGGGCAATTTTTATGGTGATCGGGAGGTCTTCTTTGTCTTTATTTTCATTTGTCAAATGATCTGGGGTATTTTTGAGATTTTTATACTTTAGGCTAATTAAAATGGTCGTTCTTTTACTTTAGGCTAATTTAACATATTTGTTTGGGGGTATTTGAGGGCTGAGTTGGGGAAATATTGTTGATCTTTGGTTTATTAGATAAGGGAGGGTTATGATATTATGGTGATATTTATTTTAGTTGTCAAGTGGAGTGGTTTGCTTATTTTTGACCTGGAGGTCGTAAAGTTATAGTTATAGATATGCCTGGAGTTTAATATCGTTCGTCTAGTTGGTTTGTGTTAGAGTTAGAGAAGGTGACGGATTGGATGAATCCTATTGGCTAATTATGAACTAGAATCGCTGCGTGTCTGTCAGCATGTTATTTTGAAAAATGAAAATTCAAAATGTTTCAAAGGTCTAAGATTGTGAAATACAAAATTAAAGTTGTTTTTGAAATTCGACTTCCTTTAATATTTTAGATTGTGGGATGAATAATTTATAATTTTTACGTGGTTGGTTTCTAAGTCGTGAAGACTCTCTATGTTCTGATTTGTCGATTTGTTCTTGGGGTATTATTTGTTCTGTCATTTTTCTATTTTTTCTTTCTTTTTGAGATGTATTTTGATCTAGATTTTTTGTATTGTTTTTTGTGGTGGTTGATTTTGTTATTTGGTTTTTGAGGTGAAAATCTTTTTGTTCCTTTGTTGTATTTTCCGTATGTGGGTTATTTTGAATAACTTTTGAACCTGTAAAAGAATATAATTGAGTTAGTTCGCGGAGTGCGTATTCTTTTGGATAATAAGGTAATAGGTTATTACGGTGTTGAACGATTTCTTTTTTGTCTGAGTCGGTGATTTTATATGTGACATCAGTGGGTTTTGCAATTATTTGGTATGGTCCTTTACGAAGGGGTTGTAATTTTTTAGAAATTCCTTTTTGAGTATTAAAATTGGGTATTAATACAAATGTTCCAATTTTTAAATCGGAGGCTGGTGTAAAGCGTGAATTTATTTGTTCATTAATGTTTTGCCTTTGTAACAACTTTTTTTTTACTTTTTGGTAAATTTCATTGTGTTTTTTTATCTCTGTTTAAAATCCATTCGGTGTGTGTACCAGAGGCTAATTTAAGAATTTGTGGGTGATGAAAATGATCTTCATCGTGTGTATGTAAAGGTAGGTTATAACAAATTGAGTCTTTATTTGGTTGACAATAACCTTGTGCGTTTTTATGAGAGTTTGCTGTAAACATTATTGGTTTGCGTGGCTTTTGGTTAAAAACCATTTCATATGGTGACATCCCTAGAGTTGTCGTGATTTGTGAATTATATGCTAGGGGAAATAATTTTACATCTGCTGACCATTCAGTATATCTTGTATCATTTCCATTGATGATACATCTAAGATATTCTTGTAGTGAACGGTTCATACCTTCGACTAAGCCGTTTGTCCAAGGTGCGTGAGATGTACGTGGTTTGTGTTTGATGTTATATAGATGACATAGTGTGATAATTTCATTATTTATGAATTCTGTACCGTTATCTGTAACTAGAATTTCTGGTAGTCCAAATTTGGCTGTCCAGTGTTCATAAAGCGTTGTGTAAGCGTAATAAGCGTTACAATGTGGTACTGGGTTAAGTGCTACATAATGTGTAAATGCGTCAACAATTACCATAATGTAGGAGTTTCTTTCGGATGAGGGTGAAATTGGTCCTTTTGTATCAAAGGAGATACGGTGGTTAAAGTACAAACTTTGTCCTTTAAAATCTTGTTTTTGTGCTATTTGTTTTTGATTTGGGTAAGGTTTATTTAGTTGGCATACTATACAGTCATTGCATAGTATTTTTATCCAAATTGGTGCATTTGGGAAATAAAAGTTTTGTATAAAATTTGAATATGTTTTCTCTGATCCAGAGTGTCCTTTAATATTTTGTGTATGTGAAATATTAAAAGCTATGAGAATCATACTTAAAGGGAGACAGGGAACTGTAGATTCATTTAATTTGTATTCTAGAAGGTCTGTGTTTTCATTAATTGTTGTATTATTAAATTTTCGAAAATATCGGAGGAGTGTTTTGTTTCCTAAAATAGTTGTATCTGCCTTGACGGGTTTAGTTTTATATTTGTGCCATGATTTTAGTTGTCTAATTTTTGGGTCAAGATTTTGGTATAGTTTCAATGTTGAAATTGTAATTGATTCTGTTGGGGGGAGAAAAATGTTTTCTATTTCTGATTTAGATAAGGGTATTGTATCAAGTGGGTCATGGAGGTCAAAAACTTGATTTATTGTGTATTTTGAATCGTTTGTTTGTGGTCCTGATAAATTTATTTTATCAGTTAGGTTTTCTTTTTCAATTAGTGGTAAAAAAGGTCTTTTTTATGCGAGTGTTGTTTTACTCTTTTTTGTTGGGTGTTTTTTTTTATCCATTGTGAGTATGGAATTGGTTTAAAAGTTGATGTTCCAAGTAGATCAACTTCGTAGTGGTTATTTTGACAATCTAAATAAAGTGGAAAGTGTTGTAGATTATTTATCTGTGATTGTTCAACGTCAGTTTTTACTGCATATTTGCATTCTAGTCGGGGTGATGTTTCGTTTTTTGCAAGGTAGAATTTTATATTTTTAGGTATTTCAACTGTAGTTTTACGTGTAAGTAATTCAGGTGGTGTATTTCGACTGAATGTGTCTGGTAATGCAAGATTTTTTCCTGCTGTCCAAACTATATGTAAGTTTGGAAATTTCATTAGAATTAATTGAAATCTGTAAACTCGGTGATTTGGGTTGGATTTTTGTGGGAAGAGAAAAATGATTGGTTTGTGATCTGTGAATAGAACTGTTGGATGTTTTGATCCAAGTATCAGAAATTCATATTCTGTAAGTGTATAGATTATGGCTGTACATTCTCTCATTAGGGTTGAGAGTCTTAGCTCTGCTTGAGTGAATAATCGAGAATTTGCTGATATAAGGTTCATTTTGTTTGTACCATTATGTGATTGTAATAACGCTGCGCCGATGCCAAAGTTCGAAGCATCGCACATTGCGTAGAATGGTTGATTTGGATCTGGAATTGTATTCGAAATTTGTTCAGTTAGAAGTTTTTTAATTTCTTCAAATCGTGCTTGATGTTCTGTATTCCATTCAAAATTGTTTTGCTGTCTAAGTATATTATAGAATGGTCTTAGATATAATTGCATTTTATAAACATATTTGCTTAAAAAGTTTAGCATTCAAAGGAATTCTTGGATTTTCTTTTTATTTGTCGGTGGTTGGAGTTTCTGAATAGCGTCAATGCGTGATTTTAATGGGGTGATTGTTTTACTTTCTATATTATGTCCTAAGAATTTTACTCGTGTTAAAAAGAAGTGTGATTTATCGGGGGCGGCCTTCAGATTTTCGTTCTGAAGTATTTGGTGATATTGTTCTAAAACATTGAACATTTCTTCTTTAGTCTGTGATTGCATAAAAACATCGTCTAAATAGGTGATTGCGTTTTTCTTGAGTATTAGTGGTCGAAAAATTTTGCTCATAAAAGCTGAAAATGCTGCTGGTCCTATGGATATTCCATAGAATAAGCGGTTGAATTCATACTGTTGGTTTCCAATAACAAATTGTGTTAAACGTCGCGATTGTTCATCTAATGGCATTTGATTGTATGCACTATTCATATCTGCGGTTGTAAAGTATTTTCCGTTTATTTTTGTTAAAATAACTTGTATTGGTTCAATAGGCCAATTACACTTTGATTCATCTATGAGTGAGTTGAGGTATCTAGCGTCGAGAACGATTTTTAATGATTCTCCTTTGGCTAGAATGATAACAGGGTTGATAAATGTGTTACCTTTTGGTTGTTCTTCTTTATTTACTGGTGATATAATGTTGTATTGTTCTAAAATGTCGAGTAATCTGTTCACTTTATCGTGTAAGTGAATTGGTACTTTACTTGCTCTTTGTTTTTTGAAAACTGCATCTGGTTTTAATGGGAGATGTAGTGATGAGCTGATTTTGCCAACATCAAATTTGGATGTTGCATAGACTGATGAAAATTTGATTAGCTGTTTGGCTAATTTATCAAATTCGTCTTTTGTTATTTGTGAATGTTGGAAGTTAAACATTGTTAAAAATTTCTGTTGATTCTCTGCGTAGTTACTTATGTTGAATGTAGGTTTGAAATATGGGGTTTTTGTGAAATAATCCGTATTTCTTTTTTCGTTACTTATTATATTATTTATTGATAATTCTTCATTAAGAATTGTGGATTGACAAATATCTAATAATTGGAGTATATTATTTACGCGATATTCTTTTTCGTGTATTGGTGATATCGTAGCGTTGGTTTCGCAATAGCCTAAAAGTCCTAAAGGTAATGTTACTTGATAGGGTGTATTGTTGTATACATGTAGAGATATAATATCTGAATTCGAGTTTTTCAAATATTTTATGGATGAGATTGTGATTTTGAAAAATTTATGGATAGGTTTGAATTCAAAATCTGACATATAGAGTTGTTGTTTGTTTTGTTTTTTATCATATTGGTGAACTTGTTTTATTGAAAAATTATATATGTTTCCTGATAGTGGTTTCAGGTGTTTTCTTTGTTGGTTATATATTGGATAAAATTTTGAAAAGAATGGTGGTTGTTTGTTTAATCTTTGGAAAAATGTTAGGGATGTGTCTTTTGTTTTTGTGTATTTATCTTTGATTAGTATTTTACTGTTTAATATGTTGATTGTTGGTATATATTTAGAGATAAATGGTATTCCAATGATATTGTGTTTAATATCAGTGATATGGAATGTTTGTTTAAATGGTTTAGTTAAAATTTTATTTTGCTCCATTGTTCTTGTGGGGAGAAGAAATAATTGAATTTTTCCATAGTTTACCAATGTTGATCCTTGTGCTGTTGCTAGTTTACTGGAGGTTTCAAGAGGTGTTAGCTTTGGGTGTAAGGTTTTTATTTCATTCCATGTGGGAATGTTTATTATATTTGATTCTGCTCCTGAATCAATTAAAAAATCAATTTCAAGATCTGGTGGTTGAAATTCTTTGCTTCTTGGACTTTCTAAAAGAAATGGTATTGTCCAAATTTTTTCTTTGGGTTGTTCTTTTTGTATGTTTTGATAGATGTGATTTGTATTTAAGCATTTTGTCTTGTCATTCTCATTGGGTTGATTTGTAGTGTTAATTTCGTTTGTTTCTTGTGTTGTTTGTGTAGAATGGATGGGTTCAATATAATAACTGTGAAGGAGTTCTAATTGATTTTCATATATATGTGATGAAAAAGGTTGTTCATATATAATAGGTTCGTAATCATTTTCAACTGCTATCATATTTATGGAGATAGTGTTTTCTGTATCACTTTCTGATTCTGATGATTCACAGTTTATTTGATTCAGTTGTAGTTCGTTATTTCCTGTGTCATCAATACCTGGAGGGTCTGATGTTGTTTCTGGGTTTGATTGTACTTGATTAATATTTCTTTGATGTTTAGGTGTACTACTTCTGTGGCGATTGTTAGAATTATTATAATGGTTATTATTCCTGTGTGGTGATTGGGAATAATTTCTATAACGATTATTATAACTTGAATGTCGATTTTGTGAATTATTTCGTGATCTGTTTTGGTAATTATTGTTTGGTCTGTTATAGTTTGATCTATTATATGAGTTATTCCTTGATCGATTGTTCGGGTAATTCTGGTTTCGGTTGTTTGAATAACTTCTATTCCGATTATTGGAGTAGTTTCTATTTCTATTGTATGATGAATTTCGTGATTGATTGTTTGGATAGTAATTATTTCTTGATTGGGAATTAGATCTAGAAACAAATCGTGTTGTATTTGAATTTGATCTGGAGTAGTTATTTCTACTATTTTGTCTATTGTAGTGATTTTGTGACGAATTTTGTGTATTTCTTCGTTCTGGCGATCTTCCTCTATAACTTGAGTTATGTGGTGATTGATTTCTCGTGTAGTTGGTATTGCTCGGTAGTGGTTTTCCTGAACTGTTGTTGCTGTATACATTTTTGTTTGGTAGATTTTGATCTTTCTTCATGTATTGATAGAATGATTTATTTGGTTCTTTATATTTTTGAGGTTTATTTTGATTGTCTTGCTGTTTTTGTCTACATTCAGAAATACTATGTCCGTAACGTCGGCAATAATTACACCATTTTTTGAAAGATGGTTTGCCTTTAAAGTTTGGGTGTTTTTCGTAAATATTGAGTATTTCAGTGATTTTTTCAACGAGGTCTGTATCTGATTCCTGTATATTGTTGATACTTGTGGTATTTGTTTCGATTCGGTTAACGTATTGTAATTTCAGATTTTCTGTTTCTTCGAGTTTCATTGTGATTTCTGCTTGTTCTAGTTTGTCTACTAGTTTTCGGAAATCTAAATCGGGCTCTCGAATTGAGGAGGGATGGGATGCTCTCTTTTTTATTGCTATTTTTCTTAATTGAGGTGTTAAGGTCATTATTAAGATTTCTGTCATTTTTGTGTTTTTATAGTCGTGTGTATTTAATGAATATGCTTTTCGAACTAGTGTTTCGATGCGTACTGCTAATTGTTTGATGGTTTCATTTGGTAATCTGCGAATTTCATTACATAAAACTCTTTGTTGTTGTTTGTTTCTTTCGGAGTCAAACATTTTTGAAAATTCTAGTGTAAATCTCTTCCAATTTGATTTTATTTCTAGAGGCAATACTGAAAACCATTTTTGGGCTGCGCCGTCTAAAGTTGTTTGTATCAACGCTGTGCGTCGATGTATCCAGTTTTGATGTAGTGGCGTATTAATTGGTTCAGGTCCTATATTTAAAATCAAATTTGCTGTTACTGCATTTAAATAGTCTTCTACAGAATATTCAGGGTCTGTTCCTGTGAATACCATTAAAGGTTTATTTGATGTTATTGATGATCCACCCATAAGGTATGGATTCATTGTCATTTGTAATGATTCTGCTGCATTTGGCATTTGAGAAAAATTTGAAAGTTGATTTCTTGTTATTTTGTGTTGTTGAAGATAATATGGGAGTGGTATTTCATTTTGCATTTGTGTCGGTTGATACGAGTGTGTGATCATTGGGTTTTGTTGCTGAATTGGTTGAAAATATTGTGTATTAATTGGGTTTTGTTGCTGAATTGGTTGTTGATTTTGTGTATCTATCGGTTGTGGGGAAAAAATTCTATGATTTATATGTGGTTTCTGTACTCCTTGTCCACGATATTCTTGATTATATGGTGCAAATATATCTGGTTGTAAAAAATCATCATCTGAGGATAAGTAATTCATTTGATAAGATGTTTGTTTTTTGTTTTTATTTTGTTGAAAAAATGGATAGTTTTCACTACGATCCTGTGAAGGATGTAAATTTGTTTGAAAATTTACTGAATTAGTTTGTGCTATTGGGTTATCCCAGTTTCGAGATCTTGTGTAATTATTAAAATTTTTTCGTGGGGGATAATTTGTTTTTGATGGATGTGTGTAATTATAATTATGTTCTGCAAAATTGTTTCTAGTGAACGTTTTACGTGTCTTTGACGGTATTGTCATGGGTCTGTATGTCTGATAATCCATGTTTGAATATTTTGGGGCAACCGAAGGTTTAACGGTTGATTGTAAGGTTACCTGTGTTTGTGAAGGGTTTGTATTTCTTGGTGTTGTTAAATTTGGACGTATCGGTGAAATGCTTTGTTGTGTAGTTGTTGTTTGTACGATTTCTTCATTTATGAAGTGTGATGGTGTCTGGATATCTTGCTGGGTGAGATTTCTAGTTCTATTGAGGTTTTCATTGTGTATGATTGTGGAGTTTAAACTATTATTTTGCATATCAGGTAAAAATGTATTATAGTTTAATTGTGTTGCATCAATGGTTAATGGTATTACTCTTACATAATCTCTTACATAAGATATCGTACTTATTGCTTGACTTGAGATTGATTGTGGGAAGTTTATGAATGCGGGATGAGACCATTCGGGGTCCCAAACATAGTCTGACTGTTCTGTGATGGCAGTATCATCGTTTGAGTTTTGAGGTCTAAAATTTTTTCTTGCTTGTGAAATTAAATCTAGATTATGTGTGAAATAATCTATTATAAACCATGCCAAGATTTTTTGTAAGTCATGTTTTGTATGTTGTGAAACATCATCTTTAGTGAAATTTTCTTTAATTATATTTAGAAAACTAGAGAGTAGTGTGATTTCATGTCGTACTCTTATATGTTTAGATGTTTCTGTCGGTGAGACATTTGAGATTGGGATTTCGTTTTCTAATATCGAGATATAACTATATATTATTGCAAAAACTTCATTGGTGAATATGGAGTTTGCTCTTTGTGAGTTATGATATTGTATGCTTTTTATATATTCTGAGAATACTTTTGAGAATTCTAAATCAAGGTCGTCTGTTTGAATTACATATTTGCTGTGATTCTGGTTTGGTGAGCTGAATTGTATGGAGTAGATTCCGTATTGTTGTGTTAAGTTGCATATATCTTTCAAATAGTGATCGATAATTTGTCTTTTGATTTTTACATCTGGGAACTCTGTTTTACATGGACTGACTCCGGGTTCAAACAAATTTAAGAGTAAATTTTTGCAAAATATGTGCTGTCCTCTATCTGTGGTTGCATCTACGATAAAGGGGAAGATATCATCATCATCTGGACTTTCTTCACCTGGGGTGTGTGTTGAGCTCATTTTTTCGTTTAATGACTGTTAATATGTAACTATCGATGTGTCTAATTGGTTGATTCCAATTGTATAAATGTACTGGTTTGTGTTTATATTGTTTTTTTTTCTTCTTTTTCCTCTTTTTGATGAATTTGAAGTTGTTTCTGAGTCGGAAAAATATAATTGATCGTGAATGGGGCAATTTTTATCTATAGATTCTTTTAATTTATAAAGTTCGTCTAAACTGCTGGTTTCTGATTCTGAAAATGCGTTTCGGTTTTTGGAAAATCTTTTTTGTGTTATTTGTCTTTGTTTGGTTATTATTTTTCTTTTTAATGTTTGTCGTTTTGTTCTGATATATCCAACTGTTTGTGTATGAGGTGTGATTACAAGATCGTATTTTTTGTTATCTATTTCACAATTGTGTAAAACGATTGTTTGTTTATTTCCTAGGTTTTTAAATGACATAAGGTTTAGGATGACGGATGCAAAAGGTTGTTAAATGATTTCTATTTTCTTAGACTGTTAGTCCTTACGATTTTTTGGTTAGCCTAACCTGGGTCTATTTGTTCAGGGTTGGGGAGAAAAGTATCTCGATTCCGAAGAATGATTTTTTACTTTCTCGTGGCTAATATAAGCTAAGGTGTTAACTTACTTAATCTTACTTAAGGGTAGTGATTGTGTTCAGGGTTGGAGAATAGTAAATCGATCCACAAGGTTCAGGTATAATTAGAACGCGAGTAGTTCGTTAGATACTATTTTAAACTTACTAAGTCTAAGATTTATCCTGGGTCTGGTAAGAGGGGGGATCAAGTGAAGGATGAATAACCGAAGTTCTTCACTGTTTATCCTAATTTGAATGATTAGTTTTATTCAAAAATTTCTGTTAGTCCTGGGTTTTTAGAAAGGGTTGGATAGTGAATCGACGTTTGAGGTCGTTAGACACTAGCTAAGTGGGTGGGGGAGAACAAAATTGTTCTTTTTGATCCAAGGATAGGCCTTGATGATCAAGTTTTAAATGTAATTAAATAGAAAATAATTTAAGATTCAAGGATGAGCCTTGATGAACTGGTTTTAAATTTAAGTGAATTTAAGTTTAAAATAATTTAAATTTGTGTAGAGAAAAGATTTAGTGTTTTTATGATATTAGTGAGCTTATGAATGCTGTTATGTTTAGGTGATGAAGCTGGAACAACAGGATGATTTATGATTACTTAACCATTTATTGTCATGCTACTAATTTTTATTTTGATTTTTCAATAAATATTTTTCAAACATGTTTTGTAAATTACTGCAGAATTTAGGAAAACGATCTGAGATCTTTTTATCAATCGTTATTGTATATTAATAATTTTGTTTAGCGCCTGAAATGATTTTGAAGATTGACTTCAATATTTTATGTTTGCAAATGAAAATCTAAATTCATTGCTAGTAGTATTCTAAATACAAAAGTTTGTGTTGGCTTTTGCCGAACTATCATATAACTATATGGTAAGTTTCTGCTTTGTCGTATGTCGTCTCTGGTTCGAGGTCTTCTTGCAATTCCGGGTAGTTCTCTTATCGTTCGGAATATTGGCTTTGATCTATTGAGTCGTAGAGACATTTCGATTAAATTATCGTCGTGTAACATTTTAAAAATGTTTTGTCTAAATTCTAATCTATTTTTTTTGGTTAATTCTAAGCTATTAAGGTCTTGTTCGAGACTTATGGTCGCACCAGATGAGTTAGGACCGAAGTGTATAACTCATAGAGTAATTTCGGATAGGGTACACCGTCTGCTCGTCACGCTATCTTATTTTCGGCCGGATAGATTCGTGCAACTTCTTAGTCTAATACCGATTCTAATCTTACTCTTATACTATCTAGTCTCAGGTTGTTTAACTAGTCTCTGCTAGGCTCAATAGATCTAGGGTATACTGGTTTATTGCGGCAGCTGAAGTCTTCTTGGAGAGTCAACTAATTTCTAAGTTAAATTCAAATCTCTCTGGTGCTGAAATTACAAGTAATTTCAGCACTTACAAATAAGTGGGTTGTTAGTTAGATGGATCATGATTGGTTAATATTAAATACTTTACAGTGGTAAAATATCTAATTTATCCAATCATAAAATGTAGTTTAGATCAGGTTCCAATGCCATTTTAAAAAAATATATCAAAAGTCATTTTTCTTCGTGCAATTCCTTTCAAAATAGGTGTTTAATAACGCCGTAGTTAATTTTCATGCATGTTTGGAGTAAAAATCATTTTAACAAGAAGGTAGAACACGATATTTGATTTATATGAGTTTTTTTAGTTGATTTGATTATCGTTATCGCCCACCGTACCCTGTGGGATTTGGATTTTCCTTTGCCTCGTGTAGACAACAGCATTTTCTTTAGTTTTTCCTCGTCCATTTCTGCTGAACTAACTTCTTGGGTAGCAAATATAAAATATGGCGAATCAATGTGTTGTCTGGAGCAACTTAATTAGAACAAAAGATTAAACCGTAAGAATTCTTAATTTTGATAACGTTTCGCTTGAATGATAAAGTCAGGAGAGTACATAGAAAGTGAGCAGATTAAATTGAAACCAGAATATTCTGAAAGCAGATTAGTTGAGCAAATCCTCTTGTAAGTTTTGAACAGATTGCAAAATTTAATTTTTGTATAATAAGCGTCATCAAGAAAATTTACTAAAAATGGACAAAAATCGTTTTTTTTGCGAATTTATCAAATTTAATTTTTGTTTATTTATCGATTTTCACTATGACAATTATTTTTGAGGAAATGAGGGTTCTAAGCCATCGCCAAACCGAAGCAGCATACAATCAGTTAAGTTTCTCCCTCAAAATCACTTTTGACTTGACCTCTTGGTTAAAAAAGCATTCAGCGATTTGGTTATTTGGTTGAAGGAACTTTTTTTCAGGCAGCAAAACGCTTATCATGGTGAACCTCTAGTCACCTATTTCAGTTGCAAAATCGAGATCTTGTAGGTCTAAAATAAATCACAAATCGCAGTTCAAGCCAAAATAACTTGTTCATTTTTGAAGCCCTTTCTAGGTTTGTGGGATTTTCGGCTTATAGATGTGTCTGTTTAGTGGCTTATCTGCTAATCGATGTTTGTCAACTACATTTTGGTTGATAAAAGTGTTAGCTTTTCATCAGCTATTGGTCTTTATAGTCCGAAAACAAGTTGTCTCTATTGAAGTTTTATGATGAAGGGTGCTGTAATCTTTTCATCTTTTGGTGTCTGAACTTTAAGAAAGTTAGCGCAACTGCGTGAGCTAATTGAGGGAGTTGAAACTTGAAACAGGCGAATTAACACTAAATTCTGTGATACCAAGAGACTGTGATACCCCTCTGTGATACCCCTCCCCCCCCCCCCCCAGGAATTCGACCACATGCCGACCCAAAAGGTCCCCTTTGTACTATTTTGAGATATCCATTTTTGGCTGGCTGGCCCTACAATTTTTCTAAGGGTGGCTTCGGCGCCAAACATGCTAATTTTGAGGGGGAAGCGCGCGCCAAAAAAACCCAATTTTTTGGTCAAACTTTTCCAAAAAGTGCCTAAAAAAGCCTTGTTTGGCCCGTTTTTCAAAAGTTTGCGTGTTACACAAAAAATTTGCTCAAAGTTGGGTCTTCATAGTAATTTAGAGGAGCTCAGAAAAAAGTCGATCAAATTTTCGAATTTTTTTGAAAATCCGCCCCCCCCCCTCGAGAAAATCCTAGATCCACCACTGCAAAAAAACCCGACTTTTTAATGGTTTTTCAACTCCAGCTAATCATGTATCTCTTCGAATATGAATACTAAGCCGGATTAAGCATAACTTTTAATCATACATTTTCCATGAATAAAAAGTTGTTTGTCATTTTTTTCCATATAAGCCCGTACGTACATAAAACTTTATGAAATCTCAATGAAAAAAATTTTCTATACATAAAAATTGTAAGGCCATCAATTTTTCCATACTCCACAAACTATTTGTTCCGATCATTGAAACAATGTGGAGGATCTTTGAATTCGGGTGTGTTTTTGTTCATTTTTCTGTGGTTTTCTCTTACTTTTTGTTTTCCACGAAAAGTCAGGTAGCACATATAATAATCGGAGTGGGTCGAATAACATATCATATTCAAGCCATTTCAGTTGTGGGTCGGACAAACTGTATAGAAATTTCAAAATTTTTATTCAGTGTTGAGAAAAATCGATTTGAAAAAAGTTTTTTTTTCGTCTAATTTCGATGAAGTAAAGAGAGCGAGCATGCTTATGTATGGTTGTGCCACACTCTCGTGTATCCTGTAAGACCTTACAAAAACCTGCTTCAATATCTGTAAATTATCGGCAATTCAACAGATAATATATAGAATAAGTAATATCGGTTAAACATTTTTCGTTTAACATTTTTAGCAATACGGTTTCCAACAATCTCAAAAATCTATAACCATTTTGATGGCAAACTGACCTTAATCGGACAAACCAGTAGTTTTCAAGGCCTTTTGTCTAAGAAAATCTAATTTTAGCTTTTTCACTTTCGCGCTATAATGACGTCATTAATTTAAGATTAATTTAAGCGCGAACATCTTCCGCGCTCAAAGGAGCGAAAACGGGTGCGAGTTTTACGGCCGGTCGAGTTAGCTCCCCGGAGCGGGTGGTAACTACGGCGGATCGGGCTATGTTGTCTTTTCCGTAATTAAGGGTTTTTATACGAGCCAGAGGGTAGTGTCCCCTTGGGCTGCGTTCGTCAACAATCCACACTAAATCCCCTGTTTTTAAAATAACGTCACTATCGGAGTGCCACTTCCTGCGTTTATTCAGCGCTGGCACATAATCTCGCAGCCAACGACTCCAAATTGCGTTGGCGTAGCTTTGCGCTCGAACATATTGCTTTCGATGGTCGAAGTGCTCCTGGAAAGAGAGAGAAGGAAAGCTAGTACCATTTCGGCCTAACAAAAATTGATTAGGAGTTAACACCTCGAAACCATCCGGACTTGCACTTACTGATGTTATAGGTCGAGCGTTCAGTGATTGTTCTACAAGACAGAAAGTTGTTTCAAGGACTTCGAGAGTGAGCTTTCTACTTCCTATTATTGCGTAGAATACCCTTTTACAACACCGAACGAGACGTTCCCAAGAACCACCGTGATGCGGGGCTGCCGGGGGGTTAAATTTCCACTTGATACCCTTTTTCGCCAGCTCTGGGGGTGCTTTTCCGTTCCACGACTGAATACAATTTAAGAGTTCTTTCTCGGCTCCCAAAAAATTGGTGCCGTTATCAGACCAAAGGACTGATGGAGTGCCGCGACGGGCAATGAATTTTTCGATTCCCATTACACACGAACTCGTGTCCATGGATGAGACAATCTCAATATGTACAGCTCTGGTGGTCATACATGTAAAAAGGAAGCACCATCGTTTTTCAGAACTCCTCCTGATTGAGACGTAAAATGGTCCAAAGTAATCAACACATCAGTTTGGGAAGGGAGGCTGGCGGTAACCAAGCCTTTCAACTGGAAGCTCTGCCATCATAGGTGTGACAGTTTTGGCTTTGCGCTTCCTACATATAAGGCAGTGGACTTCAATGGACTTTAAAAAAGAGCGAAGGTTCAAGATTGCGAACTCTAAGTGAATTACAGCTCGCAGGTAGTCTAAGAACTGGTGCTGATAGCGATAATGAAGATCACTTACGAACAATTTCACCAGAGAATGCCTTCCATCAAGGATTATGGGGTGTTTTGTGTCATATTCAGTTTCAACTAGGCGGCGAATTCGCCCAGTTGAACGAATGAGGAATGCAGGACCCATAAAGGGTGCATATTGTGCAATACGACTAGACTTTTTGACGGTTTTGTTGCAGGACAGGAGTAAATATTCCGCTTCAAAAGATTCCTTTTGGAAAATCAACAAAAGTAGTTGTTTGGCGGTTTCTAATTCAACATTTCAAGCAAGTTAACTAAATGGATTTACAATTTTTGCAACTTCGAGCCAAAGAAGCATAAATTTCAACAAGAAAAACACAAAAAAAAATCAATAAAAACCTTCGATTTTTTGTAGTTTTTGTAGTTTTTGATTCTCAAATTGGCGTGAAAAAAAACAACAAAAATTGATTATTTTCGAGTAGAATTGAAATAAGAATAGGAAGGCTTTTGTAAAGGGCCTAAAAGTACCATTATTCGCGCTTAAATTAATCTTAAATTAATGACGTCATTATAGCGCGATTGTGAAAAAGCTAAAATTAGCCTTTCTTAGACAAAAGGCCTTGAAAACTACTGGTTTGTCCGATTAAGGTAAGTTTGCCATCAAAATGTTTATAAAAATTAGAGGCCTGCTGTAAACCTTCATTATGGTCACAAGCGGGACCAGCCAGGCGGATTTTCTTAAGTATTTCTATGCTCGGCTTGAAAG
>NC_087070.1:42642359-42785466 GCF_963678635.1 Symsagittifera roscoffensis | reverse complement strand
CATAATTTTTGTCGAAACTATTTTTAGGCCACCAATTGATTTTCGAGCTCTCACAAATCATTATAAAGATACGTATGGTGACCAAAATGTCTGCGCCGCAGGTGAAGTTTAAAAAAAAGGCCAAAAAGCGTTTTTAGGTGGACTAAATAGAGTTTCCGAGCTCTCCCAGAGTGATAAAAAGACCCTGGTTTGGCCAAATTTTCTGCGCCGCATGCAAAATTTTAAAAAGACAGGCCAAAAAGGCGTTTTAAACACTTTTTGGAAAATTTTGACCAAAAAATAGCGTTTTTTCGGTGCGCGCTCCCCCCCTCAAAATTAGTGAATATTCGCACCAAAGGCGCCTTTAGAAAATTTTTAGGGTCCCCCTTAAAATATGGATATCTCAAAATAGTACAAAGGGGGACCCTATGGTTCGGCAGGGGGTCTAAATCCGCTGGTGATTGTTACAGCTGATTTTGCGCTAAAATGACGTTTTTGTTTCGTTTTTATATATTTTTGTTTGTGCAATTTCACTGACTCGAAAAGAGATAAGAAAAAATTACCAACCTGTTATTTATTACTTGTTAAATCATGAGGTCTAAGATTAAGGACGTTGGATCAAAAAGAGTTCTCATTGCATTCAGAGACACAGTTTCGAGTGCTGTCTTATGTTGAGAAAATTGTTTATCATAAATCTGTGTTATATGTTTGTACTGAATTTGTTTTTGTGTGTTTTAGAGGCAGTGCACTTTGCCAACATGGTGTGTCATTTGGGCTACTTTTTCCCCGTGCCCATCAGTGGCAGCTACCAGGTCAAGGACGACGGATGTCTTTACCGCTTCCAGGCACCTTTCTACTGGCCCTCCTTCAACAACACCCCCGACAACACAGACTACGGTAACTAACAAAACACTTTTCCACTCTTTTCTGTTTTAATCTGCCCGAACGAAACTGATTTTTTTTGATGCTCTTGAAATTGGATCATAACGCTCGAATCTGATTGGTTGAATATAGTTTTAGCTTATCAATTTTTTTTGCCGCGATTCCGTATTTTTTCAAGATTTTGTCCTTTTTTGTTTTTGTTTTTCTTTTTATTGACTTTTAGAGCAAAAGTTTACAAAGGAAACGCTGAATTAAGCTTCAAAAGCTAGTTTTCCTCAGCTTAATAAAGTTTTTTATGCTTTTATAACACATTGAAATTAGCCTAAAAAGCTAAAAATTCAAACCAGTTTTTCTCGACACTGAAAGAAATTTTTAATTGTCAATCGAGACTATAAGACGCCTTTAAATGATATACCACTTGATCAATTCAGATAGTTTTTTGTGGTACCAGATTTTCTTTAAAAAAAAAGAAAAAGGTAGCTTCGACCACAAAAATTTTTCTGTAGACATTTTTCAAATATTTGATTCCCAAGAAGGCGCTATACATAAAAAGATTTTTTCGACACGGCGAAACAATTTGTAAATGGTTTTTTTTACAACTCAAATCGCGTCTAACATGCTTTAAAATACAGGACTTCAACCGACCTGACTTGCATTGTGGTGTGTTCGATAAAAATACCCGAAAACTCTTAGTGGTCGGAACAATAACAGGATGAAAATTGATAAGTCTTTTTTTGTTGGAACTGTAGCTGTGTACCTGGTGAAGCTACTGCAGAGTTGTGGGAGTGGGGCGGCTGCCAGTGCTAGTGGGAGGGGCGGAAAGTGTGCCCTGGAACCCTACGAGTACGACATCTACTGCAAACTCAGACAGACACTCTCCCACAAGTGGGAACTCATCATCATCACCGCCGAAAACCAGGTACACTAAAACCAATCCTGCTGCTCTTTGGATTTTTGAGTTCTTTCTTGGCTTATTTGACTTTATATCACTCAGTTTTCTTCCTGTCATGAGATCGATTCCCACATCGGTAGTTTTTCTACCCAACATTTAACTTTTCATTTAATATAACCCCCCCCCCCCCCAAGTAGAAAGAAATATCAACTGAACTGTAAAAAACCACCACAGTTATATATGAGGATAGAATGTTGAAATTGCTTAATTAACTTGCCCCACTTGCCAGTTTTCATGACAGCAGGACATGGAAAAAAGTTGGGGGAGGGGGGGGGTGTTGGGTGAAAAAATACTGATGTGGGAATCGATCTCATGACAGGAAGAAAACTGAGTGATATAAAGTTAAATAAGCCAAGAAAGAACTGAAAAATCTGAAAAAAAAAAATCAGAAACAAAACAAGATAATTAAATCTACATCACACCCGGGATCACTCACCTACAAAAAATCTCCCATATTACAATTTTTATCGAGATTTGCTCGAAATTTTCCCATTTTTAAATTTAAAAAAAAATCTAAGATGGCGACTTTTGGTCAATCAGAGGACTTGCGAGGCTTTAAGGATTTCAATTGGTTAAAATTTTCTGCCATGAGACATTTTCCCAAACTGATGATAGAGAATATTCTCTTAGACCGACTTGTCTGGGAACTTCAACTCACAGTTTCATGTATTTTTCTAGAGTGACCTATAAATCAGATAAGTTTTAGCTGAATTTCTACATTATAAAAATATATTCTAGAGAACCAAATTGCCACCCTTATAATGAACTAATTCGACAGTTAGACATATGTGAATTTTGTATCTAGTAACGAAGCTCCGCACCTTTTGTAAAAAGGGAAGAATTAGTTAAAGAGATCCTGCTAGCCGAAAAGTAGACAAGTTTTTATGATTTCATGCTTTGATTTGGGATGCTTTTCCATCATCGTTCTTAATTTTGAATCTTTTTTTGTGTGTTTGTGTGTGTTAGATCCGAATGCAAAAACAGCGCAAGAAGATTGACAAAGTCATCAGCGAAAGCCAAGAGAGGGCATTCTGGCGCATACACAGGCCTCCCGTAAGTATATCTTTTCAGACATACAACAGAACCTATATATTTTCACACATATATTTCAGACAAGAAACATGAATAGCCGATTGCTGTGCGAGTAGTACAGACCCCATCCAATGAATATTTGATCTATTTGAAAAATCTGGAAGAACCTTGGCAAAATTTTGAAGAAAATTTTAACTGCCTTGGCTATTTCTGGCCAAAGAATCTTAAAAGATATCAGAATTTTAAGAAAATTAAAAAAAAACTGGAGGAAAAACAAAAATTAAGAAAATCTTTCTTAGATTTTTGTAGATTCTTTGAATAAGATGGGCAATTTACTTTAAGCATTTTAACAATATTAAAAAAAAAAATTCGGCCATTTTTTTGAAGATTTATTTAAGGTTTTCTGAAAAGAAATAGAAAGATTTTTTCAAAACTCTTGGTTTTAAAACAAATTTTCTGATGATTATCAGTCTTAAAGCAATTTTAGGCAAACGAATAAATCAACTTAAATCGGCAAGTTAAGCGCATAGAAATCAAAGAAATCAACTAAACAACCATTAGTTTTTGGTAAAAAAAATTGCTACATTTCAAAATTTCACGGTTGCAGATTTCAAAAATAAATGTTCCTGAAGATAAAAAAAATTAGAAATTACCGACGGTTGCCAATTCAATGGCTGTTTTGGCAACGAAAAACGTAGTAGGATTCAAATAATAACAAATGAAATCAGCCAAGTCAACAATCCATGAAATTATTGTATAATGAACAGTCATCAGACTAAATAATTTTTGTTAAAGTAAAAAAAGTTTTACAATTTCTTGATGATTATCTTTTTAAATGCAATTATAGGCAAACAAATTAATAAAACATTATTTGAAGACGTTTAGGGACCTTAGAAAATCATGAAATAACTTGAAAATGTTTTGCTATATTTGATAAATATTCAGGAACCTTCAAGATTTTTGCAAATTTTTAAAGAGGACTGGACCTGGATTATCCGACAGATCAAATGTAGCATTGTTGATTTTTATGAACTTAGTTTCTTTTTTTTTTGAAGGTTGGAGGAGTCTAAAAAACAAAATTTTGAACAATTGAAATTGATATACAAAATGAAGACTATGTAAGTACTATGAAGGTTACTATGTAAGTAGCACGGACATTTTCGACTGAAGAAAAGGAAAAAAAATGAAGTTGAAGAAAAAAAATCAACTAATTGAATTTTGAAAATCAAGAAATACGAACAAAAAAACATTTGCAAAGTTTTAGCAAGTTTTTTAAAGAAAATTAAAAAAAAACTGGAGGAAAAACAAAAAATAAGAAAATCTTTCTTAGATTTTTGTAGATTCTTTGAATAAGATGGGCAATTTACTTTAAGCATTTTAACAATATTAAAAAAAAAATTCGGCCATTTTTTTGAAGATTTATTTAAGGTTTTTTGAAAAGAAATAGAAAGATTTTTTCAAAACTCTTGGTTTTAAAACAAATTTTCTGATGATTATCAGTCTTAAAGCAATTTTAGGCAAACGAATAAATCAACTTAAATCGGCAAGTTAAGCGCATAGAAATCAAAGAAATCAACTAAACAACCATTAGTTTTTGGTAAAAAAAATTGCTACATTTCAAAATTTCACGGTTGCAGATTTCAAAAATAAATGTTCCTGAAGATAAAAAAAATTAGAAATTACCGACGGTTGGAGGAGTCTAAAAAACAAAATTTTGAACAATTGAAATTGATATACAAAATGAAGACTATGTAAGTACTATGAAGGTTACTATGTAAGTAGCACGGACATTTTCGACTGAAGAAAAGGAAAAAAATGAAGTTGAAGAAAAAAAATCAACTAATTGAATTTTGAAAATCAAGAAATACGAACAAAAAAACATTTGCAAAGTTTTAGCAAGTTTTTTAAATGATTGCTCAAATTTTCTACTAACTTTTTAAAGAAAAATTGATGGATTGAATTAAATGAAAAGTTTATAGAATGAGCAAAATTTATAATAACTTTGAGCAAAATTTATAATAATGATCATAATAGCAAAGTAACGTAAAATCGTAGTTGAAAATAATTAGGAGGTCAACTTTTGATCAAGTTATTTAATTTAGTCTGAAAACCCGAAAATTTTCAGGGCAGTTTTTCTCAAATCAGATTTTTTTCGGATTTGTTTTGGAATCAAAACCACGGCCAATAGGGCTTTAATATTGACTCGCTACGGATTTTATTTCGGGTAATCAAATTTGAGAAAAAATCCGTACCTGTCACATAGTTTCTTCTAACGTGAACGGCATCACAACGTGAACGAAACGGCAGCACATCGATTTCAATTCGGAATTTTAAATGAAAATAATATTTTGTGTTTTAAAAAGATAATGATTATAGCGAAGTGATGTTACTGTTTGATAAGTTTTTTAATTTACTTTTTAGAAAATTTCAATTTAGCTTTTTGGAAAATTTGTAATGCCTTTTCAAGTTTAATTTTTGAAGTTCTCTGCTAGATAATGCTTTCTGTATTGATTGCTTTTATCTAAGTTACTTGGCAAGTTAAATTTGGTAGCAAAACAACCTAAAAGCACTTCGACTTAAATTCCAAGCAAAATGAAAATTTGAATGATATAATACACGATGGATAAATTTGAAACAAAGTGCATTTGCCAAAAAAATCTGACTTAAATTCTTGTAATTGATGGATATAAATTTGAAATTAAAACAGAGTCTGTAGATAAAGGGTGAGTTCTTCTAGAAAGAAAGAAAGAAAGAAAGAAAGAAAGAAAGAAAGAAAAAACGAAAGAAAGAAAGAAAGAAAGAAAGAAAGAAATAAAGAACGAAAGAAAGAACGAAAAAAAAAAATCTTCATACATACAAATACATTATTACAAAAATTAAGCAAGTTAAGCAATTAAATTTTGGTGAATGTACGTATTATCTGAATAATTCTAGAGTGGCATATCAGCTATGTTGGAGCGAGGACCTCGGAAGTTCTTCCAGGAGCCCAAACCCCTCACTCGGGAGGCACTGCAGAAGACGAGAGACCTGCTGCTGAGCCGAGTGGCCAAGTCCAAGAGCTACTCGCCAGCCACTTGTGCCAAGTGGTAAGCAAACTCCAAACACAACATAAACAGTTGACAAAAACTATTGCACAAAAACCTTGCAAAAACCCAATGCACAACAAAAACCATTGCACAAAAATCATCGCACAAAAACCATTGCACAAAAACAATTGCAAAAATGCCGCCATTGCACAATAACTATTGCACAAAAACCTTGCAAAACCCAATGCACAACAAAAACCATTGCACAAAAACCATCGCACAAAAACCGTTGCATAAAAACAATTGCAAAATGCCGCCATTGCACAATAACTATTGCACAAAAAACATTGCTTAAAACCCATGGTAAAAAAAACCATTACACAAGGCCGACCATTTTAACTGTTGCACAAAAAAAAACATAATAAAAAAACGGTTTCTTAGGGTTTTTCATAAAACAAATCGATTGGCCTGTTCAATATTAATTGCTTTCATAGTAATTGATAAAAACAATTATTTGTTTTTGAAGTGAAAAATAAACGAAGGTTGTCGAACTCGCACGAAAAACACCATACAAAAAGAGAAATCAAAAAGAGATACATTGGTCAAAAACCCTTATTGGTTAAGTAAGTTAATCAAATGATAAAAAATAGAGCGAGCTATAAAACAATTAAAAAAGCACAATTTTTTCTCCAATTTTAGCTAAAGTTCTGTTCTGCTTTTTGCTATGAATGTTCTGCTGTTGTGTGATATCAAGCTATTGCGTCGTGATATTGTTCTGCTATTGCGTTATATCAAGAATTGCTTAATATACTCAAATAAATTACTTAATTTCCAAGTAGCATAAAAAAATTGTCCAAATACTGGCGTAAGTTTGTTTCAGGTTGTAACGCGATAATTTTTTCACGCCTAGAAGAATCTTGAAAAAAAGGTAAAGTCCGAATAATACAAATTTTGGTGTGAAGTATTACTAAACTTTTTTGCAACTTAATTCAACGTTTTTCGAGCATTTAAACTTCTTTCCTAAATTTAAATTAAAAGCATAATATCAGCGGAAGCATGATAAAGCTAGAATTTGGAGTTTTTTGTGATTTTTGATATTGCTAGAAAACAAAAAATTCTTTTTTGTCCGTCAAAGCGTTTTGAATATTGTGATGTTAAAATAAAATGCAGTGACGCAGAGTGCAATAACGAAAACTCGGAAGCCAAAAGGATTGTTTTGCTGCATGAGTTAACCAAAAAACTCAAAAAGGTTACTGAGTTATTTATTTGCAGATTTCCAGAAATCGTTTTTACCTGAACTCCACGGACAAAACGTTTGAAACTATTTGACATGATTCGGAAACTTATGTCCAAAATAAGTTTAAACCGCCAATTACGCTTGATCAGGAGATTGATTGAAAAAATTCTATTTTTTGTTTGAGATTTTTTTTTGTTCAAAGTGCATACATTATAACACGTATATAAAAATTTTCACATGCATTCATTAGAAAAAAACCAATTGATTTTAATCTGATTTGAGGATGTAGAAGCTCATGTTTCTGGAGATTTTTTATTTTTGAGAAACACTGTCTTAGCAATTTTTTTTTAGGAGAAAGTTGTAAGATAGTGAAAATTTCCTATAAACCTTATAAGAGGTTCTAAGATAAGTCCATTTTTGTAGGGTGGTCAACCTGGGTAGATAACATATTTATTTGTTCATTAAAAAAAAACTTAAGCGCCCGGGCTTCAACACACTCGTGTGTGTTGTTATAACCTCTTATACAGTTTGTAGCAAACGTAAAAATCAAATTTTTTTAGGAAGTTTTTTCCATTGTTTTTTCCAATAAAATTACCGAGGACAGAACGGAAACTTCAATTTTGTTGCGACTTTTGTAACGAAATAAACAGAATATTTGTGTTCGGGGTGCTTATTTTTTTTCTTCAGACAAATTTCGACTTTTTAACTAGGCATTTTTGGCGGAACTTTTTATATCAAACAAAAGGTATTGCTTTTGTGAGCTTAAATTTGAAAAGTATATTTCACCTGTGATCATTTTTTGTAAAGTTAGGGGGCTTAAAGATTGCCATTTTGGCCAATTGAGACAATTAACGCGCGATTTATTTCGCGCTAATAACGTGTAAGCGGAGACTTAATCCATCTTAGAAATCATTCCAAATTGGTTGAAGCAAGCTTATTTGCCGAAATTGACTTGTTACTAGGAGCGAAATCTATGAATTTGTTCTTTATATGGTGTGTGGGGGGATATTTTTAACAAAAAAAATCAATTTTCAAAAAAATCATATTATTTACTTACATTTAATTTTTCATGTTATTGCTGTTCCATAGACCTTAAAAAGGCAGTCAGGACATGCAGGGCTTCGTCCCGATACGAGATACGAGCAGTCTTGTTTCACTTTACGTTCAAATTATGGTGATAATATTTTTTTTAAAATCAAGTATTTTTTAAATTTTTTGAAACAAGACTGCTTGTAAATCAAGACAAAGCTCTAAATGTTCCGACAGTACTTTAATTGGTCTCCAAGATTTTTCCAAATGGAAGTCTCACAAAATTTGATTTTTGAGTTAAGAAAATTAAGCAACAAAGTTTGAGTCGTATATATTGTTCAAGTCAATTTGCATGTCAAAAATGTTATAAGAAAATTGTTGACCTTTTCACACTGACAGTTTTTTGCAGTTAATCACATCAAAAGTCATTGCTCATGTGCTTTCACAAAATGAATTTCAAAAAAAAACAAAAGGGGATTAGAAAAGAGCCCAATTTTGTAGTCCGGGACAATTGCAGTAGACAAATTAAAGAAATTTTATATTGAAGTTGATTTTTCAAACAAAAGTCATTAATTTTGCTTCGCCTGTTAATTGCCGTATAATTATAGACTAATCAATTATATTGTTGGATTTCGCGAGATCGAATTCAAGTAATATTGGAAATGATGACGCTTTAACAAAAGATAAACTTCTTAAGTACATTGAACTTGACTCGGCGCCTCATTTGTTTTTTTGCAGGTTTCTGCTCATTTAATTTTCGTTCTTTTCATTTTTTATTAAGTGGTTTCTTCTTGCATTTGCAAAGCCAAGTCCTTTGAAAGAAATATAAAGAATTCGAAAAAGGCTTCACTGTCTGTTGGAATTTCTGGTAAATTAAATGTCACGAGACAAACAATATTGAACTTTAATTAAATTAATCGGGGTTTGCGTATCTAGATCGCATTCGGAGTTTCAGTGAAAAGGTTAGATTGATGAAATAGGTTCTCAAAGCGTAGGTTTCTTGCGAATAATAAGTGCTCATTTGAGTTGTGGGATTCAGTCAATATCTGAGTATAATAAGTTAGTAGTTGTGGAATCCTGATCCCAAAGAATTTAAGGCGGGTGTGACTGGGGCTTAAAATGGAGTTATTAGCCAATTAGACTCAAATATGTATTTTTTTGGTTGTTAAATTCATTTCAAGTTAGTCGAGAGGTTGAAGTTTTTTTCAAAACAAACATTTTTTAAAAAAATTTTCCACGTAACATTTTTTTCTAAAGACAAAAATGTTTTTATAAGGTTTTAGGGGCCTAAAACCAAATAAAAACCTTTTTTTTTTTGCCAAATTTTCTTTAATTTGAAAATTTTTAGAATTTGTCTGACAAAAATGAGCGTCGTAAACCGAATCTAGGATTGTCTCAAAATGGGCGATTTTCAAAAAAATTGCAAAATTTTCAAAAAAAGGGCCAAATAAGGCGTTTTTAGGCAATTTTTGGAAAATGTTGTTCAAAAAATTGCGTTTTTTTTTGGCGCGCGCTTCCCTTCGAAATTAGAATAAAATTGGAGCCAAAAGCTCCTCCGAAAACTTTGAAGGTCAGTCAGCCAAAACGGATGTTTCAAAATAGTACAAAGGGGGCCCTTGGTTCAGTAGGCGGTCGAATTCCTGAGGAAAGAGCGTCCGCCCCACCCCCCTAAACCCGCTACTAAACCCAACCCTCTGCCTCCTAGGCAGGGTACTGAAAATAGTTTTGTTTTTTTAGCCTTATGAGCCACACGCTTGCATATCAAGACTTCGATCCTTTCCTCGCCACTGAGGACTGCTTCAACCCCTGGATCACAGAAGAACCCTCGTACTTCAACTTATCCGCCCCACAGTAAGTACCTAGAAAAGCAACAAAAAACACTCTTTTCTCTTGGCACAATGTTCAAATGACAGAAATGTTCAACCAATTGACAGAAATGTTCACGTGTTACCGTGCCATATTTGAAAAATGTGGTCAGTGCGTTATTTGAAACTCCAGTGCAATATTTTTCCTAAGTCGATCAGCCTATACAACTAAGAAAGCGAAATTGCGTGTAAGCGTAAACGTTTTTTAAAAAGAGCGTTTTGTTCAATTTTTTCGCACCAGAGTCTCTCAACCAGATAAGCAACAACTTATACAGTGCTGATTTAAATTAACCGGACAAAACGCGTTAAACTTGAAATTTAAAACTCATTTTTCACAAAGTGGATTGAGTTTAGGTGAAAACTTATGGAAACAAAACTTACTTAGAAAATTAGCAGAATCAATATGGTGTAATTTGTTTTGCGAAATTCGGGTCCGAAATTTTACCCCAAAAATGGGTCATTTTGGCTATTCTTAGTTAATCAAAAATTACGCCAAAAATACCCAGTCGATCACAGACATAATTATATCAAAGTGAGCCCCTTACGTAGCCCAACAAACTTTAAGAAGGGTATAATCTCCAAAACATTGTATAAATTAATTTGTTTGTGTTTGATAGACAAAAAGGTCATTTTTACTATATAAAGTACCAACTTTTTATTTAAAAACAATGTTTAAAGAATATGCATTTTTTTGGAGAAAATACCCTACTTAAAGTTTGTTGGGCTACATAAGGGGCTCACTTTGATATAATTATGTCTGTGATCGCCTGGGTATTTTTGGCGTAATTTTGATTAACTAAGAATAGCCAAAATGACCCATTTTTGGGGTCAAGTTTCGGACCGAATTTCGCAAAACAAGATACATCATATTAATTTTGGTAACATTCTAAGTAAGTTTTGTTTTCATAAATTTTCACCTAAACTCAACCCAATTTGAGGTAAATGCGTTTTAAAATTCAAGTTTAACGCGTTTTGTCCTGTTAATTTAGATCAACACTGTATTGCATCTTGAAATTTGTTCACACCTTGACACTGCGTGTCTCGATTTGTTCACGTATTTTCTCGATGGAATGTATAGGTGTTGCTTATCTACAGTTCAAAAATTTTAAAAGTGCTGAATTAAATTATCCGAACAAAACGAACAAAAATTGAAATTTCTCACCCATTTTTTCTCAAATTGTGTTCAGATTAGACATAAGTTAATATAACAAAAGTTGCTTAGACTTTAACTACAACTAATATGCTTATTTTTCCCCAAAACTCTGAATCAAATTTTTACCCCTCAATTATTTGACTTTTTTATTCAATCAAGAATTATGCTGAAACTAACAAGGTAATTGATGAGACTTATAACAAAAGAAACTTCTTACACAGCCCAACAGAGTTATAGAAGGGTAAAAATTTCAAAAAATTTTTTTTCAAAATATCCTTCTGAAACTTTGTTGGACTGTGCAAAATAATTTTTGTGTTATAAATTTCTCATCATTTAACTTGGTAGTTTGAGCGTAATTTTTGATTGAGTAAAAAATGCTAAAATGATCTACATAAAGTATCAATATTGCTTTAAATCTCTTACTGCTCGCTCAAATTGTTGAGTTCCGAGCTTTGGTTGCTTTTATCAGTCGGTTTTTGGCCATGAAGTATTTCACAACGTAGTTCTAGTTTCCCGAAATTATAGTGACCAAATAGTGTCCTGTCCGAAAATATTCACAAAACTGATTGTTGCAACTATCAACCAATCAAGTCCTAGCCATATCGCTGAATAGCGGAAAAAAACACGAGGTTCAATATTGACAAAAAAGCAAGACAGCCATGTTACGTTCTTTGGACAAAATTTGTTTTTCATCTACTCGAATAGCAGTAAATTGCTAGTTCAGCAGAAATTTATCGTTTTGGAGTCCTACAACAAACGGTTTTCAAAAAAACTTGAGCGAGCATTTCATTATTTTGAAAATATACGCACAAAATTCAATCAGTTTTGCAATTTAAAGGGCGTTGATTGGCAAAAGTTTCGTTCAAAGATTTTTAAAAATAAAAATAAATTTTTTTGTTGCATTCAAAATTTTTGATAATTGTGGGAAATTACGTAATTTTATAGCGTTGAAATAGCTTATTGATTGTAATTGGTTCCAAAATTAACTACTTTTTCTTTTTTTAAGGAAAAGCACTTTGAGTTTTTGCTATATAGGCCGCTGAATATTTTTCTATCAAAATGGGCTCCGTGAGATATGACTGTGATGATAGTAAAAGTAATTTATTATATGAGGAAATTGCATGACAACAATTCTTTCCATAAAATTTCCAAACATTTTATCATTACGAGAATAAACTGTGCACTGGATAAACGCACAATTTAGTATATTTATGTATCTCGAATCCAGAGACATGTCTTTAAACATGGTAAAATTTTGTCGGAAAGATAAAAGAAAACTAAGTATCAAAAAGAACGTCCTTGATACGAATACCACTTACAATTCACAAAGTACAAAGTTTGGCCTCGTAATGATTATTTTTTCAAAAATAGTTTCTTGAATTTTTTCGGTTCTGTTCGAAACCGAACACACGGGACACAGACCTTGATTTACTCAAACCTAGAGTCATCAAAGGTTGAACGATCTTCCCTTTACAAGGCATAGGAATTGACCTGATTTGTTCAAGTTTTTGTTTTCATCGTCACAAAATTGGTATTCATGAAATTTTTATCTATTGAAGGTGTATGATAAGCTTTTTTTTACTAGAAAGTTTTTCTTTTTTTTGGCGATACACCGACTTTTCGCCAAAACCAGAGAAAAGTTCTTCGAAAATTCGATGATACCTTAGCACCTTTAGTGTAAGATCATCGGGTGAGCTGTTCTGTACAAGTTGCTGATGATTATCTCCTAAATCGATCTTTGATCCTTTGAATGGCAATTTTTTAACATATGAATTTTTTTTACAGAATTTATTGAGTTTTATAGAATTTCTGACTAAAAAATTTAAATCAAATATGCAATAGGGAATTTTTAAGTAAAAATTGATAACCTTCTTGTCATGAAGAAGGAAAAATTAACTCACTTTTCAATCTGATTTTAATTTAAAAACTCTGATATTATAGAAGTTGCAGCTTCAAATCAGGTTGCTCTGACAAAAATTTTTGCTTCTATCTGTTCGAAGAATGTGACAAAACATTTGTGCTGGGGGATGTTTTGTTCTCTAGACAAATTTGGAATTTTTAATTAACCATTACTTACAGAACTTTTTATATCAACATCAAGTTGAAAAACTCTTCAAGCCAACCCTAATTCATCAGCAGTCAAAACGTTCAGGATATGACCTTGATACGAGCAGTCTTGTTGTAGTTCTTAGTGCGGTTTGCTTATGTCTCATGAAGCAAATGAAATGCTGCAAAGGACGAATTGAAAAATTGAATTAATTGAATCTATAAGTTCATCGGCGATGCAAGTAAAATTTGAAAAATGACTACACATACTGTTTTGGACCTTTCACGAAATAAAAGGAAATTACGACCCAAGGAAGGGTTTTTAAGACATTATAAGGTACACCACAAAGGGCTCTTCCAGGATTGATTGAAGAACTATTTTTTCTTTGTTTCATGATTATGATTCGGAAACCAACATTATTCACAACAAACTCTCTGTTAAAAAATTGGTATGAAAAGTTGCTAAATAGACTAATTTGTTTCTATTCCGACGAATGTAGCTGTTTAAAAATCGTATTAACTGAAATGAGCTCAAAATGAGAAACACTGGTCTTAATCTATTTATTTCGACGATTGATTAGAAGAAAGTTTATCAAGTATCCGTTGTTATTTTTTCATCAAATGAGATTAATTTGCAACAAAAAAGTCTATCAGGGAATCATTGCAGTTGAAAAATTTGAACTATTTTTAAGCTCTTCTTATCAATTTCTTGCAGATAAGTCATGACAACTTTCGATTAATATCAAAGCTTTAATTCTAGCCTAAATTTGGAAAAATTACTAATTGTAATTTGTTTAAAAAAGGATTTTTTCCACAAAGTTGTCTGTACTATGTTCTAATGTCATGCTTTCAACAGAACCCAGAAGAAATTATACTTGCTGAACAAAACCCAACATGTTTGTATACCGCTAATTAAAGACTTGGTGATAACTGTATCTATGTCTCTTAAAATTCTCAGTTTTTTCAGGTTTTATCTCTATTTTATTGCAAACATTCTGTTTTCAATGACTAAATAATAAAAGTTTCAGAAAAACAAAACTAGTCGTCTTTAACACGTTTAAAGACTTGTCTCTGGAATCCAGGAATATACAGACACAAAATTGTGCACCTATCCAGAGCACAGTTTGGCCTCGCAATGATCAGGTCAAAGCACTGAATTTTCCGACTGCTCTTTAACTGGTCTCGAAAAATTTTAGGTATAAGAAATATATTTACACTATGAGTTTTGAGCTGATAATATCAAAGCATTAAGTGTTAAAATTTGAGTCGTATACGAAATTAAAACGACCGATGAGTTTGGCTAAATTCAACTTAGAAAGATTGTGTAGCGCGGGATAACTCGCCGCCACAAATAAATAATTTGCGTTAAACTTTCAGCATTAAAGAGCTTTCTTCATTCATGTAAGATAGACTTCGAGTTAAGCTAGTAAAATAGTGCGCACCGTCCAGCTGGTACCACAAAGATTGTGTTATTGATGTCTGCACTCAATAAAAAATCGTTTGGAAAACGGTTTGAAACAAACAAACAAACCACCCGAAGCATATATATCTTTTTCATCGAAGTCGGAACAATTAAAAAAACAATTGCAAAGAAACAGTCGTAGACATTTTTTCTAATAAGATACAATTATGACTGTCGCGGAGAAATTGGTATTACAATGTCCGCATCGAAAATGAAGCACTTTCATCAAAAAAAAATTAAAACATTGAATATTCAAAAAGCGTTATAATCTTTTTGACACTAACGATGAGGTTTTGTGTTTTTTTTATTCAGTAAATTTTCGACGATCAAAATGATAGCTTTCAACAAAAAATTTTTATACCCCGTTGAAGATACCGACTTTCTGAGTTAAAAAAAATATATTACCTCAGATTTTTTTGTTAAGTTCAGAGGGCTTGAAATAGCCAAATTGAGCATGCTCTGAACAAAAATATGCTCGCTTTGAAGAACTTATTCATAATGCTTAAAGTGTAAGGCGAAATTTTTTGCGTGGCGAATTATCCGCACAAATTGTTCCAAATTAAATTACAACTAGCTAATCGGTCGTTTAATTTCGTACGACCCAAAATTTTACACTTTATATTGTCCAAAATTTATAGAATTTTAATTTTTTCTTTTCCCAAAAACTATTCGATGTGAATTGAGAGACAGTCGGAACATTGAGGGCTTTGCCCTGATATACGAGAAGTCGTCTTTCATTTGAAATGTTTTTGAAGCCAGATTTATTCGTTGCCCCTGCTACGAAACAAATTAAAGTTGGAAATTTTGCGCGAATTAGTTATTCCAATCTGGCAAGCTTCAAACTCCTTCACCTGACAAAAAATTGCGGGTAAAAACACTTCTCTAGTTTTGAGAGCATCATAATATTTCAGATCGTGAAAACAAAACGTCAAAAACTGCAAGCTTAAAAATCAAAAATTTTCTGAACAAATAATTATCACGCAAACAAATTATCCGTGATTTTATTGAAAACCGGAACAACAACAGATAATTAATCATTTTACATAAATTTTAAAATACTGATTTTTTGGCTAGCTTTTCTGCAAAATGTTGAAAAAAATGATAAGCTAATTTAAGCGGCCGTTTGATTTCAATAAAAGAGTCTTGGGATGAAAAAAACTAGGTTTTTGTTTTTTGAAAAAAATGCCTATCATACAACTCCCATATATGGAAATTGTATGATTAGCATTTTTTGAAGTAATTTTGAAATTGCCCCAGAGTTTTTTTCAACCCCAGATCGAATTTTGTACTCAATCAAACGTTTTCCAGCAACAATTTTTTTTGCATCCAAAAAGTAGTCCTGGATGCACTAAAGATGGATTTTTTCCTTTTTGCAGAACAATTTTTTCTAAAAAACGCTGAAAATTCTCATTTGCTTTTCATGGCATGTTTATGTATTTCCCTGATCAAGGTCTGATATTTTTAAAATTCAATTCTTAATCATTGTTGAAAAAATTTGCCGAAGTTTAAAAGTTCGTTACTTCAAATATATGATTTGTGAAAGACAGCTGTATGACCATTCTGGTAGTTTTCTATACATTATAAATGCAAAACCCTCCAACTTTTGGTGCTTTCAGTGAACCAATTCCTCTGTCATTTGCGTTCGGTTACGAACAAACCCAAAATTTTGCAGAAATTAAATTTACAAAAAAAATCAACTTTTTGGTTTATGAAAAAATACTTGACATATAATTTTCATATATAGAAAAATGCTTATCATAGAGATTTCATACAATTTTCTGTACGTATGGAACTGTATGGCAAGATGTTTTTCAAATATGGAAATTGTATGACAAAAAGTTTTGGTCAACCCGGGTTTATTCTCTGTTATTTGTTTCAGTGTGAAGCACCCCCTCCCGAAACGTGTGAGGCGATGGGCCCTGGGACTGGGGGAATTGTTAAAAGACCCCACGGGACAGAGGGAGTTTATGAAGTTCCTGGAGGCAGAGTTCAGTGCCGAGAATCTCAAGTTCAAACTAGCCTGCGAGGAGCTGTGGAGATGCAAGCAAAGTGAAGTGGACGCCAAACTAAAACAGATCTACGAGTGAGTCTAAGATAAATTTTCAAAGGTTCTGCAAAGGATCTGCACTCTTAGCATAGCAGTAAGGTGTTCACTTCGAAATCGTCCAAACAGGCTGCATACCTTTTCATAGATCCTCAGCGAATCGCAGTTAAGGTTCAAGTTATGTAGATTTAAACCCTTTCACGAACAAATAAATGCGCTTAAAACTTCAAATATCCTGGGTCCGGAAAAAGTGCTTTAGAACAAGGGCGTATCTAGAGTTTTCTCGAAGGGGGTCGCATACTTACAGGTGCATTGCGTATTGTCCTGGCATTTTGTTTTACGCTTGTAATTAAACAAAACAAATTTAAATTGCCCATTTGTGTTCAAGTTCTTCAAAGTTTTCACTTGACCGTAATGTCTAATTTATTGTTTCTGGTTTCAGAACTTTCATAAAAGAAGACGGCGAACTTCAAATTAACATCGACAACCGAATCAAAGAAGACATCAAGCAATACATGATATCGTTTTACCACTCGCAGAAAATGAAACAACAACAGAGTTCTGAGTTTGGCTCCATGGTCTTTCCACCCACAGAGTCTACTCTGGAAAAGCCATTTGGAACGTCAGCTAACATCACTTCGACCCCCGAAGCTTCAAATACTCCTGCTGCGCCTGGAACTAAACCAGGTGTAATTAGTCAGTCGAGCTGCTTTGATCTTAATCTCCGCGACTCGAGTTCCGAAGTTCGGCTTCGGGATTCCTCGAGTCTTGCATCGCCAAATTTACCTGGAACAAAATCTGGCAACTCGAATGTTTCCAGTTTCTCTTATGGCGAAACAACCGGTGCAGTAGGTGGCGAGGATGGTCGTCTCGTGTCTTTGGATTCGCAAATCCGAGAGAATCCCTTTGTTTTGCCTTCAGCAGGAAGAGCAACTGTTCTAAGCTCCGGAAGTTTCTGTCGAAGCTCAGTGGGAAGTTTGAGTTGGACTGAGGCTGATCGCTCCGGAGATTACTCACACCTGGGAAAAAGACATGTGTTCGATCGGGCTCTGGATGAAATCGTGCTACTTATGAGTTCGGATCCATACCAGCGGTTCCTCAAGAGCGATGTCTACCGGAAGTTAGTCAACGACCCACGACTGTCTGACAAGCCTAGTGATCTACAGAAGGTGCAAAAGTAAGTACATTCGACTGCAAACGTTGAAGCGGGGGGGGGGGGGGCTGCTTTACCATTTCTCGCACCTGTGGTTTATGTTATTCAAAACTTCTGATTGATTTGAAATTTGACATCCTTAGGAAGAACCATAATTCAGTTGCGCATTTTATTTGGTCTTTATACGCAATATGGGTCTTATGCCCTAAACGGTCCAAAATCATTATTTATACAAAATGAACTGTAACTTATGTGGTTGAAACTGGTATGTTAAAATTAGCTAATCAAATTCAAGACACATAGTCAGGTACTTCAATTGACATTTGAAGCAGATGAAAAAGTTGACCGTTTTTTTTGTAAAACGAATGAATCTCAAAAATGTCATTAAGTAAGTTGGTTCACAATTCTTGCTGTTCGTATTTAGTTTCGTCATTGATCCAAACATTAGTATAATCATTTCAATTTCTTTTTGAAGATTCAATATTTATTCAAATAATGCTAGCAAAATGAAAATATCTTTGCAAATTAGCTTTTTGTGATTTAGTTCTTCTTTTTAGCCGTTTGGTACAACAGACCCCACAACCTTATATATGTCTTTCGGAAGTGGGGGTGGTAAAAAAGGCAGTTGGAGCTTCTCTCAATTTTTTTAAAATTATTTTGTCAATTAAATAGCGGGTAGGACTATTATAATCAACAAATCAATTCGATACATTTGCTTGTATAAAATATTGTTAAAAAAGTGCTGGATACTAAAAAAAAGGAATGAAAAATTTTTTGTTGTTATTTTTTATAATTTTTGAGACCGAAAAATTTTTAGGAGGCGGAGAAAAAGAAGTTTATGTTTTTGAGAAATCAATGCAGAAAAAATTATCCGTTTTCCGTTTTTTCCACAAGCAATGTGCAGTATAACACTATGAAGCAACTTTTTTCTAAGCGAAATCATTGTTATGAACTTTTGATTTATTTTCAATCAAAGGCAATTTGAGAGCATACGTTACTGCTTTATTGGTCGCTAGAGTTAGGAAGATTGCAAGCATATGGAGCAGGTGAGAAACGTGAGATTCCTGGTCTCCATGTCGGAAGTTCAATTATGGCGTATAGCCAGGGGCGAATCAAGGATTTTCTCGAGGGGGGGGGGATTTTCAAAAATGTTCGAAATTTTGTCGACGACCTTTTTTTTCTAGGTCGACCAAATTGGTTTTTCGAGAGCTCCTCTCCAAAGCACTAAAAAGTAAAAGTCCCTGTTTTGGCCCAAAATTTCCGCGCCACTGGCAAAATTTTGAAAAAAACAGCCCAAGGCGCCTTTAGAAGATATTTAGGGTCCGTCATCCAAAATTGGATATCTCAAAATAGTTCAAAGGGGGGACCCTTTGGGTCGGTAGGGGGTCGAATCCCTGAAAAAAACTGCTTGATAGTGCAGGCAAAGTTTTTACATACAAGTGTTTTTTGTTTGAACACAGTTTGTTTTTCTAAAGTTTTTTAAGAACACCCAAATGTTAAGTTATATCGAAGTATCTATTTAAGTGTATTTTATCAACACAAGACACTTTATTAACCACTGAATCTTTCAAAGTCGAAGTTTTTTAGCCATATACAAAAAGTAATGTTTCAATTCTGTTAAATTCTGTGTAGTTTTACAGAATTTAAATTCTGTGTAATTTTTGTTAAATTATTCTGTGTAATTTTTTTCAGTGTTTCCATTATTGATGGAAAAACGCTCATCATACATTTGCATAGTGTGAAAAAATGCTCAAAAAGCAATGCAATTTTGTGGATAAAATTGGGCAAAAAGCTCTTTATTTATTTCCAGAGTGTGAAAAAAGACCCTTGTCATAAGGTATCATTGTATGGAAAAAAAACCTTCTTATTCTTTTCATGCATTTTTTTAAATGAAAATGTGTGAAATTGTAAACCCAAAATTTTTGTCGTAGTATGAAATTGTATGATAAGCTTTTTTTGTCAACGCAGGCATGTGTCAAAAACCTAAAATTCTGCTAATTACATCTAATATCTTTTGTTATTTCAGTTATTTCAAATTCCTCACATTTTCATCCCGCTCCAAAGCAGGTAACGCTGCCCTTTACTCGGCTCTTTACGATTCGCACGAGGATCCCGCGGCCGAGCCCGTAACGAGTGCGGCCAGCTTTCGGGGCGATGTTTTCGGTCGAGGTGGGTCGCCGCGACAACCCGACGAGTGCATGTCGTCCCTCGACGGCCTGACAGACGAAATCTTCACTGGTGCTCCGACCAAGTCATCTTCCGCCACGCAAATCAGAATGACCTCACAGACAAAATCATCTTCTAACCTCAGTACAATGTCGCCAGGTCGCATGACGCAAAGAATCATTCCAGAAAGTTCTAGAGAGATTCTAGCCGCGCAACGAGGCGATCACTCTTTAGCCAGTATGGGAATCGTCTCTTTATCCTCCGAGGCCGTATCGTCCTTCGATTCCCTTCCATCGTCCAGGAGCAAGCAACTGGATCCAATACAACATACGTCGAACGCCAAAAGACTTTTTGCCGATGCCTCAACCAGTGCGGGCGCCTCGCCGAAACCAACGAGTCGTCTTATTTCGGAGGAGTCAGATTCGGATCCAAGACAGCGCAGTCGTACAATGGATGTCGTTTCTACAGCAAAGCAGACCGACTTGGTTGATGAAGATCGCACAATGACTTTGAAAGCCAACACCTCCTTGTCGCATAGTCCTAACAATGACAAAATCCCTCTTTTGCCCAACGACGGCGGCTCGAAAAAATCGGATAAAGTAGTGTGGTCATCAGAAACATTTATTACATCATCTGAACGGGGGGATGATCTAATGATTGACAGCAGCAGCGAAAAAGGCGGCACTAACATATCCTGGTCTGGAGTGGGAGGCGGAGCCGTGAGACCAAAAACGACCTCAAATTTAATACAGGGTGGTCCCACTTGCAAAAAGAAAACGTCTACCTCCGAATCCCCTAAGTATGTAGCTTGTTTCGCATATAACAGCCCCATTTTTAAGATTTTTTTTAGCTCCAGCTAAATAATATTCAAAAATTGCTATCTTACTTTCACAATTTTTTCTAAATATCTTGTTATCACCCGATTCACAACTAAAGAAGCTTTAACATACTGTACTTGACCCACAGGAGCGTTCTTTGATATACCAAGTTGCGCAAAAAAGAACACGCCTTTCATCATACTTCATTCGCAGCTAGTAAAAAAAATACAAAAAACACACCCGAATGCAAAGATCTTTCCCATGTTCAATGGTCGGAACAACATTCCAACCTTGACCTGTCACAATTTGTTCATTATGCAATACTTTGTTCATTTTAATATTTCACTTCTGTTTTTTAGGTATCATTCGAAGAAATCTTTCTTTGACATCACTTTTTGAGAACACTTAGAGAAAGTAATCTCTTGTAATTGTTATTTAGACATACAACTTCGCAATCTACGAAGACACCCCTTACCTCTCTGAAATCAAGATTCCGCACAGCTACGACTAAAGTCGACAACAAATGCAGTTCGGGTGGCACTCCAGAAAACCGAGGCAGTGGAGTCGGGGGTTTCGGAGGCCCAGTTCGCAACCTGCTCGGAGGAATCGGTGCTGTGAATTTAACTCAAAAACCACTCTCCAAAACAACTTCAGTTGAGTGTAGTAGAAAAAACGTGGGTGATAATTCTCCCGAGCTGCTTTAAATTTATTGCAATTTTCCAACAAATTTGTTTTCATTTTTATGTTTATATCAGCTTTTCGGACAGATTTCGTTTGTTACTATTTTGATGTGTTTGTCTCTTCTGAAAAAGATCTTGCCTATTTTCCTATCGAAAATTAATCACCAATTTTTTTTCTCAAAAATATTTATAGAAATTACACCTATCGTATAGAAACGATTGATTAAACTATTCGTAGGAAGTAAAAAATAAGCCTTGTTCCTATCTTTGAAATTTTTATATGTAAGTTTATTTCTTAGACTGAAAAACTCTTTATCAGAAGATATGTTTTCTGGGCATGCTTGGTTGTGAAATTACTACATTGCTGAATGATTTTGTGTTGCTGTTTCTTTTAGGCTGACGAAGGTGCTTCATCTTAAAAATATTCGCGTTGCAAAACTAAGAAAATATTGATAAATACCTGCGTGATTTTGCCAAGTTAAAGACCCTGTTTTGATTATGTGACAAACAGACGATAATTTTTCATCTTGAACTGGAGAGAATTTAGGGGGGATACTTTTGTGAGAAATTCAGAGGGAATGTTTTTGCTCCAAAAATAATATCTTTGGTACCTAAAAAAATTTCGACAATTTTTTTACCTTCTTTGCAGAAAATCTGCCCTGCCCCTGATCCTATACAATTGCTTAAAATATCTCAAACTGCTTGGTAAAAAATTCTCCAACTTCAATTAAAAGTACAAATACTCAGTGTTTAGGAAAAAATCTAAAACTATGATTTTTCGTCAAGTTTTTTACGTTAACACAAGTTTTTAAAAACCAGAACTAACCAGCTATTTTTCAGTTTCAATCAAACTGCTCCAAGCCTTCAAAAATTATTAAAATTCCACTTCAACGAAATAAATTATTCTAACTAATAAAAGTTACAATAGTCAAAATCACAGATCAGTTATAATGTGTGATTCAGCTTCAAATTCAAACCTTGATTGATTCAGAGCATTGTTATATATTTCTTGTAAAGAATGTACTGTATATTTTGTTTCGCTGTAAACCAAATCTCTTAAATAGTACCATTTCAAAAGATAGTTTTCGTATTTCAAGATTTCTTATCTCAAAATAGTTTTCGTGGCTCTTAAGTTTTAATTAACCCAGAAATTAAAGGTTGTGAATAACCGATTCTCGAATTATAAACGGAAGGACGAATGACCTTGATCTCAAATGTATTCATATATCAGGCCGTACTCATGTTTTTTCTCCGAACTTTTGCACCCCTTGAGAATATTTAGCCCTCATCTGATTTTTGGTTTTGAGAAATTGGAAACTTACTAGGTAAATAAACCGAGAGCGCTGCACATTTTTGCTCAAAAGTTTAATATTGGAGTGAAATAGACAGTTCTTTTTTAGACCGGTCAAAACTCCATGCTTAGAGACCACAGCAATACTGAACCGCAATTACCTGAAAGCTCTTGAATCTGTGGATGAAAATTTTCGTGTCTGTGGTAGAAAGGTCGATTTTTTTCATCAGGAATCGAGAAGAAACTTCAGCTAAAACACCCCCTCGGTGGTTTTGTGGACAGCTTAAGCCTTCCTTCGGAAGTCACATTCAAAAATCCCCATAAAAAACTTTCTTGGTGGGAAGTAAAAAAAAAACACTTTCTTAATGGGAAAAAGATGATTAGTTTCTTTCCAGGTTTGAGCGATCCTAAAAAAATTATCCAATACAAAAAGACGAGATGCGATGCAAAAAATTGTCAACTACTTCGGATTTCACAAACAAAACTCGGAATAGTTATAGCTTGTGCTTTGAAAACTAGTGTACCGAAATAGCTCGCAGCAAAAACAACTCGATAAAATAGGCAACACTTTTATGAAGGTTTATCGCTGATTTCGAAGAGCATTCGCTAGTTTTCAATTTCTGCTATTTGCCTTTTGTTTTGAGTTGTCCTATTAGAGAAGGTTGGCAATTTGTCAATAAAAAATGTTTTACAACATATCTGATTTCTTACTCAAGAAGTTTTGTATATTGGCAACGTCTATAACTGAAAAAGTAAGACCAAAACTAAGTATCAAGGGAACCAAAAGAAAAGGAAAGCAAAAATGCTTCATTAATAGCAAAATTATCGATTTCTCTTCTTTTTTAATTTTAAAGAATTTATTTTTAAGTTGAACGTATTTAAAATTACCATTTCATTAGGAAAATATCTCAACAGATATGTAAAAAAAAATATTTTTAACTGTTCAACCGCAGTATTCTGAATGCACCTGAATTTGTAAATGATATTGTCTGGATAACTGGTGGATAAGAGTTTGGAACTCGGATAAAGAGAGAAAAACTGCTTTTGAGAGAAAAAATTTTTTTCATAAAGGCTGCTGATATATTCAAACCAATTAAAAAAAGAATTTTTTGAAAACTTTCAATTTGGTTTTATAAATATTAACAGAAAATTACACACTATCGCCGTGCGAATATTTTTTGTTCTGAGCACCTCACGAGATGGAGTGAAGGAACTGTTTCCTTAGGTGTGTGTTTTTCTCGCAATTTCAATTAAATCAAAGAAAACTCACGAAGCATCAAGTAAAGTATTATATGAGAACCCGTTCAGCCGTAGTTTGGCTTCATAAAAACTCATGAAAGTTGGCACACGGAAGAGAAAAGCTCGTCTAAATTTTTCCATTTCTCAGACTATGACTAACAGAATGCAACTTGCATTCTCCGATTTAATCGTTGTAATTTTCTTTTATGTTTTTGCTATCATGCAAATATTCTCTTAGGCTAATGAAATATTTAGTCCACAGGCTAAAAAAAATAAAAAACTGGAAAAAATAAAAATTCGATTTTTCAATTAAAATTGTTCCCATCAAATCTTCTGTTTGAAGAGTTGTGATTAAATAGCACACAAAATTTTCAGTTTTCGATTGTTCGTGAGAAAATGTGAAAAACATAACAGAAAACGAAAAGGATTGACGACTTGTTGACTTTGTGATACCTACGAGGCTATCTTGTTGGAAAACTAAGTTATAATTCCAAAAAAAATAAATTGTTAATCGAATTAAAACTTTTCTGTTTAAGAACTGGTGAGATCTACGTAGATTCATGTTAGCCTGACCGCTCAGCGATGTAACGAAGTTTTTAGATACAGTGACTTTGGACAAGGGTACAATATAAATAGAATAGTTCACTAAAGGTCACACCACGTTGCTACTATTGCAATAGCAGTATCACATACCCCCTCGAGCGATAATTGTTTTTAATTCATAATAAAAATAATTTAAAAATACACTAGGAGTTTTTAGTCTCAGTCTTAAAAGTTTGTTTAATTTTAACTCCAAAGTTTTTTTGAGTTGATTCTTTAATCCTAGTCCAGTTCTATCCTCCAACTGGGATTCCAGTCTACTCCTTCGTCTAAGGTGCCGTATCCAAACTTGCGTCTGAACAAGTTTCTTTCCAGGAGCCCCAGTCTGGTTTCCATCGGTGTGTTGTTCCGCGCTTTGAAATGCTCTAGTCGTCGTCTATAGTCTTGCGAAGCCGCCTTTAGAAGTGCTCATCCTGAAAGTTCTTCCTCTGAGATCTCTTTGATGGAATGTATGACTGGGTCCCCAAAGCGTTGGGGTTCTTTACTCTTCGTTAGTCGTCAGCTTCTCCTTACCCGGGTGTCTTCTGGAATCGTCTGATGCGCCTGCTGGTTGGTCAAATCTCTCATCTCGTTCGGCCGAGGGTTGGTTCCTTCCTCTTAGTTCGTCGGCCACTTTTTGTTTTCCCCTCTTAAGCACTTGGTCTGTCAAGGTTTCCCATCGCGCCGGCGCCAGATTCCGATTTTGGAAGGTGTCAACAATATCTTCGGGTTCGGTGGACATATCCACTTTCTTCAATTTACCCTTCTGTTATTTCCCGGGTGTTAGACATTTTTGTTAGTTTCCCTGTTTTCTACGTCTGGTTGCTTGGCTGCCGTTGCAGCTTTTTCTTTTCCGGCGTCTTTCACTAAATTCTTTTCGTTTTTGGCCTTTTTCAAAACGAACTCGTTTTGGGTTTTTGGTCCGCATGAAGATCCGGGTCTCCCTTTGTTTGGTTTAACTCTCTTGATGGCGAGATTGAGATCCCCCTAGCTTCTGTATTCTTCGAAGTGACTATTGTGTGGCTCTGTTGGAAACGCTCTGTTGGGAATGACAAATCGGCGCTCATCTGAGTCACTCTCCTCCAGCCTTTACCGGTGACCTGATCTTCTGGAGTTTTTTTGTGGCTCCGTAGATGGGCTCCTACTCGATTTTTGCGTAATTTCTGGTTTTTGCTTCTGCAATATCTGACTTTTGGTAGATTGAGCCACCGGAGTTTTTTTACTGTCGACCCTGTTTCTGACGCTATTTTTACTTTAAGCGGTTTCATGAGACCTTTCTTCCAAAGAATCGTTCTTTAATGAAAGTGTGTTCTCTTCCTCCTTATCCTTAATGAATCTCTTCTCCCACGAGTAGATCAATTTTTTCCTTAGTTCCGATTTGGCCGCACCCACAATTCGTCGAATGTCCTTCTTCGCGGCGTCTAGGCGTTCTTCGTTCCACCGGCCATTTGCTTGCAAAAGGTCTTTAAAGGCTTTTGCTCGTTGACAATCTCGTAATGTGCTAAGCTGTTATTCATACATCGGACTGGTGTCTCTGCTGAGGTACCGCTTCTTTACTATTTTCAAATTTTCCCTGGACTGGTCAATCTTTCTTTTGGGTTTTGGATGCATATAAAAACAATCGGGCCCATGACACAAGAACTGGTGTCCAGAGATGGTGCAATCTCAAGGTGTACAGCCCTGGTGGTGAGGCAAGTAAAAAGAAATCCCCATCTTTTTTGTCCTATACCTTATTTCTTGTAGTTATTTTGCAGAATTCTGGGGACGTTCTGAGGATGTTTTGGCAATTTTCTACTTTTTTCACAAAATTTTTTGGAAAATTTTGGTCAGCAGGTTCGTTGACAATCTCGTAATGTGCTAAGTTGTTGTTCATACATCGCACTGGTGTCTCTGCTGAGGCTTCGCTTCTTTAGGATTTTCAAGTTTTCCCTGGAGTGGTCAATCCTTCTTTCGAATTTTGGATGCATATAAACAATCGGGTTTTGGGTTTTGGGTATTGGTCAATCCTTCTTTTGGGTTTTGGATGCATATAAAACAATCGGGCCCATGACACAAGAACTGGTGTCCAGAGATGGTACAATCTCAAGGTGTACAGCCCTAGTAGTTAGGCAAGTAAAAAGAAATCCCCATCTTTTTTCAGTGCTTCTGCGAACCGGAACGTATGATTGACGGGTGGTTGCTTATATCCGAGACGTTCGACAGGTGAATCGGACATAATTGGCTGGTTGGTGCTTGCTTTGTGTTTACGGTATGTTACACATTGATTTTCGATAGACCGAAGTAGTCGAAGCAACCCAAGTATTGCATATTTCATATTTAAAACGGAGCTCATGTAATCTAGTCCATGATGAAAATGCTTTTTGTGGAGGCTGCGGGCCAACAAACGAACTAGGGTATGTCGGGCGTCGAGTAAGATTGGGTGCTTAGAATCAAACTCGGTATTCATTAAGCGCACGATCCGTCCGGTGGAACGAATGATACCAGCGGGACCGATAAATGGTGAGTATGTGGCAATTTTACTACTATTCTTAATAGGTTTGCCAGCGGTGAGTGTTTTTAACTCAACGGGGAAAGATTCCATCTGAACAAGATGAATCAGTTTGCTTTCTGCAATATCAAATTCAATGGGGTCGGTAATTCGCAAGTCCTTACCACGAAAATGCTTATGTGAAGGCAGCATCCTCAACGTAAAAGCAACTACTCGTTTATATCTCGTAAAGGAACTGAACCTTTCCCAATTGAACCCGTGTTCGGGATGTTTGATGGATGTGACATCGGTGACGAAGGAAGATGATGTCTCCAAGCAAATATCAACATCACAATAAGGACCCTTCAAACGAATTTTATTGATTACACGTTCGTCGGGTATAAACGGCCAATCAGTAGTCCTGAGAATGCTCGGACCAATAACCCAGCTGCTATCCTTGAGGGCTTCCGAAGAAATCCCCCGCGTACCGGTATCAGCATGATTATCGTCGCTCAGAACATGGTGCCACTCATTAATAGTGGTCGACTCGAGGATTTCGCCGACACGATTAGCGACGAACACTGGTAATTTTTCAGTGGAGTTTAGCTACTGCAAAACTGTTGTACTATCTGTCCGCATGTTGAAATGATTAATAGAGACAGTAAGGGAGGTCAAGATATCATCTTTCAGTCGTGTGGCGAGCAGAGCAGCTTGAAGCTCTAGCTTCGGTATAGATAGCGCTTTCATGGGCGCAACGCAAGCTTTACCAAAGGTGAAGGATATTTGAGTTTTGTGCGAGCTCGAGAGTCGCGCACGCAAAACCCAACCGCACAGAAAACGTCCTGCGAGCTATCACCGAACATGTGGAGCTCAATTTGATCCACAGGTTCTGTGAAGTAACAACGGGGAATAGTCAATTGCCCAAAGAGAGGGAGACCGGAGTGCCACTCGAGAAACTTATCTCTTATGTCTTCCGGCAATTACGTCCCAACTTTGACCACTGATTTTCCAAATATCTTTAAGCAAAAGACGGGCCCTAACTGTGAATGTAGCTACCAACCCAACGGGTCAAACACAGAAGAGACGAAATTCAAGACGGTTCGTTGAGTTATTGCTTTATCGAGAGGACGATCCACGCCTCTACTAACAACCAATGTGTCTTTCACATGGTCCCCCTTAAGACCTAAGACGTGTGATGATTGTTCGGCACCGTTACATATTTCCTTGATAGGTGAAGACGAGGTTTCGCAATCCTCGGGGTTCATTGCTGAAGTGATTTCATCAGCATTACTGACAAGTTTAGTCAAATTAAATCCTCCCAACTTTAGTAAGGAAATCAAATCGCGACTAATTTTAATTGCATGGGTAACGTTCTCGAATGAACCCAAGTAGTTTTCCATGTAAAATTTTTCATTTACGACTGAGGCGGCCTCAGCGTATGTGGACAAATTATCAGTTGCTGTTTTTCGCAACGCGAAAGTGGCGCACGTAGGCGAATCCCGTGCGCCGAATATAAGGCGAGTGTACTGATGAACTACCACATCGGAAGTGATATCCTCCCGTCACAAAAAAACGGAGCGAAATTTGATCGCGGGCAAGGACTCCTACCTGGAGGAACATACCCACCCTCTATATCCGCGGAGACGGCGTACTTGTGTTAAACGGAATCGCAAAAGTACAAAAATTAAATTTTGGAGTAGGTCCGGACCCACCAATAAGGACTTATTTAAGGATGGGCCGTGAAACTTAGAAGCCCCATTAAGGACTCGGCGCACCTTACCCGGCTTATTCGGATTTACGACGGGATAGTGCGGAAAATACCACTCGCGATCGGAACGCTTACGTGGATCATACGGTTCGACGGTAACGACATTGCCTGTCTTAATGTCCTCTCTAATTGTTTCTGCGTATCTTTCGCGCAGCTCAGGGTCTTTACTTAACCTTGTCTCCAATGTTTTAAATTGGGCGAGTGACGAGTAATAGTTGCTTGGTAGACTGACATTACTATCAATCCAAAGCATAGGCACAATGTATCTTTCGCCATTGTGAACGGTTTCAGAGGAATGTTTATCCGTGGCGGAACGGGCATCGACTTGTTTGAAAGCACCATGAGATTCCAACTCGTACCAGGATTTTATCTGGTCGGTCAGAGAAGAATCTTCAACAACACACTTGAAATACGAAGAAGTAGAATTAATGGACAGCGGCAACGGACCACTTATGACCCAACCTATCGGTAGGCGAACGGAACACGGTGAGTTTTTATCATCTCCCAAGATGAACTCAATCGGTCTAACGGCGGGGTAGTAGTCTTGTCCTATAAAAACTTCAACGTCCTCATAAGTATATTGTTTGGGCTTAAGAGGTTCTAATTGTGAATATTGATGAATTCGGAACCAATCCGAATATTGTCTTTAACATATGCACAGAGAGAAAATACCAAATCACCATTATTCGGCTCGGAGGAAATTGTAAACTTGACCCTCTGAATCTCAACAATGAAGGTTGAATTGAAACCACTAATTGACAAGTTAACGGGCTCCCCTACTAAGCCGAGACGGTTAACGAGTGACGAAGACATCCAGGAGTGAGTCGATGCACTATCACAAAGGACCAACGTCAGGAGACTGGTTACATCCGAGGATACACCAAGTGTTGCAATTGGCAACAACCCTTTAGATGATTCAATTTCATGTACATCACTAGCAGTGGCATGGGTGGAAGTGTTTGTATTCTCCTTGGATTTGTTTGTTCCAGCCTTTTTTGACCCATTTGTATTTTCCCTCCGAGGAAATATTTTTTCGGCTCCACGGAGCAAGACATTATGTGTGCTATCACGCTCTGGCTTTGGGCACTTTTTAGCTCTAGAACATTGCCGGAAACTATGATTGCCATCGAGGCAAGCGAAGCAAAGTTTCTGTTCAGCTACGTATTTTGCTCGCTGAGTAGCATTCTTTTCTTTGAAAACGGCACAGTTTCACAATGCGAGACTGCCTTTACACAAAACGCACGGCGGAAACTTAGACTTATCCTGAGCCTTACTAGTTACCGGGCTATTGGCTGCAAAAACTTTGGTTCTTTTTGGTTTAACTGGTTTTTGGCCTTAGAGTTGAGTACACGTAATCATTCATGTCCATCGGCCTTTTCTTTCAACCACTTATTAAAGTCTAAGAGTGTTGGTCGCTGCCAATTATGCCTAACACTATGCATTGACCAAGCTTCCTTGAGGTTAGGCGGAAGTTTACTAACAGCTTGGTTTAACAAGTTAACACTCTTTAGATCATCGTTAAATGACAATGGTTTGAAAACTGCTACGAGGCCAGGTATGGCAGAGGAGAAACTAATGACATTTTCCGAATTGTGCATCTTAAGGGGAGGAAAAGTATTCAGCTTAGCAAGATGCGCACCAACAATGGCATGTGGTTGCCCAAGCTTCCGTTGCCAGGTGGCCAGTGCATCCTTGTACATAACGCCACTATAACTAAACTCCTTAATTGCGGTTTTTGCTTTGCCTGTGACGAGCGTTTTTAAGTATGTCAGTTTTGTATCATCGGTGAGAACAACGAAATCAACGGTAGACTTAAACTGGCCAAACTATTCCCGTTAGTTCAACGGATTGCCGTCAAACTGGGCTAACTTCCATTCAGGAAGATGAACTTTGCGGCTATGCATCAATGATTCCGCCAATTCACGAGCGGAGAGAGGTCGATCCGATGAACAACTTTGGTTTGGATAGGCAGAAGGCGGTGCGTAGTCTTCGTTGACTGGCTGATAACCAGTATTAGTATGATTGACAAAATGCGGAACATGTTGTGGATGAACTGGGTGAGTATTAAAATAAACAGTCCCACCACTAGTATACGGAGCGGCGATGTTACACGATGGGACAACAGTTGTCACATTAGAAAAAATGTTTCCAGCGTTTCAACACAGAACAGGCGTGACGATTGGAGTTGTAGCTGCCAATCGCCATAAGTTTGCATCACCTGTGTAGTAATCGTTGATATTAGGTTAGACATTATGCGGAACAAAGGGGAAAATTATGTGGCGTCTGGACTGGCGCTGCATGGCAATTATGTGCCGAAAAAAAACCGGCGTTGGGTTTACTCCAGAAGATGAGAAGCCACCGCCAGCAAATGCAGGTGACAAAGAAACAAAACCAGAATCGGGTTGTGCCGGTAACATTGGGACAGGCAATGATTCCGGTTGCGCGATGGCAAAACTACCATTAGTTATGTTTGAACTCATGCTCTGTAAAGGAACAGCAGACGGTGGTGGTAACACGTGTGCACTAGAATGCATATTGTTAACTGGGACTGAAACAGATGGAACAGAAGCTTGCAATGGCAAAAGGCTTGCACTGTCAAATTGAGGCATAGCCCGATATCCATGACTATTGGATTCCAGGGTCACTAAAGGCAGTGTGCTCATGGTTATGACTAAAACTTGTGTTTGTTGCATGAGCCAGGTGTGCGGAAGTCGTCGGTTTTGACGAAATTGGTACAGGAGTGAAGGCCAGCAAACCTTGCGCACTAGCAACTTCAGGAGGTGCTTGTGAACTAACAGAGTCTACCCAATCGTAAGTCCGATCGGTTGCTACTTTTGAAATAGGTTGACTTACTTCTGTCGAGTTACTTTCCACTACCTTCTCGCTAACCTCAGATGAACTGTTCTCAAGTTCAAACGCTTTCAGTTCCAATTCAATTAGTTGCTTTTTATGACTTTCAGCCAATTGCTCTAGTTCAAGTTGACTTTGTTCAAACTTAAGACGGTTCTCTTGCTCTTTAAGTCTTAAAGATACTTGATACTGCCTTTCCAGCTCATCATGTCGTCGTTTTACCAAAGCTAACTCATGCCGTTTCTCACTTGATGACATAGTGTGAACAGTCGAGGTATGACGAGTGGAAGCAGATTTATCAGACTTATGTGACTCACGTTTTCTACTTTCCTTAGACTTATTAGAGACCTTAGACCTATTTTCAGATACTCATGCCTCCGAATCTATTGTTTTGTGCAATCGTGAGGATGTTTCAGACCTAGTTTGTTGTAAAGATCCCTTGCTCCCTGTAATGCCGTCTGCTGGAAATGACGAAAATTCAAGGCTCATCTTGTAACTCTGAGCGTCATGCATTACTTTATTGTTCATTTCGGTTACTTTCTTAAGCCAAAGGTCTTGATGAGCATTAACTTTTTCAGGGTTTTCCGTTTTTACCGCTAACCTAATTATTTGCTCATTGACGTCGACAGCTTTTTCCAACGCAATTTCAAATTTGTAAACAGCATTATCAATTTTTGTGGTGCGACTATTATTCTCAATGTACTCAAGTAAAAATGAGTGACCTTTAAGCAGCTCATTTTTTAGTTTTAGACGGGTTTCAACTAACTTTCGTATCCTACTTTGGAATTTTCTGTCCATGTTTTTCACAAATTGTCAATATTCTACGAATGCTCATTTATAGAAAACAATAAAAAAAAATGAGATACTGTTTTGGTACGTAATTAAACTTGCATTAATAAATCAACCTTAGCTTACAAGATGGGGGAACTTGACGTCAAAGCTTCTGCCTGAAGCCTTTTTTTGATAGCTTTCCGAGCTTTAAGGGGTAAGCGGTTGCGCTTCTTACGTGTCTTAAGGATAGTAAGATTAGCGCTTTAACGCCTTAGAAGGAGGAGAGTCTTTAACTCAAGGGAAGGAGGCTGGTGAAGCTCTTTGTACTTCTCAATTAGTACCTGGTCCTTAGCCTTACGCTTAGAGATAAAGTCTTTAACGACGTTCAGAACGAGAATACCTGTTGAACCTAAGCTTTCCTCTATATCCTCGGTTCCGCTCCCTCTACAGTATACGATCGCACAAATGTTTGTCCCAGACCTTAATAACAAATTGACAAGTTGCTCACTACTCAGCTTGCGGTTATTGTTACTGCGGTGCCTACTTATTGAGTTAATAGTGGCGTCGTGCCAAATTACAAGGTCGTTATGGTGAGATAAGTAGTTATGAAGGTAGTACTGTACTGTTTTCCGGGAGTCCCTAGCGTTAAAGTTCAAACATAAACCTGGCTTCGTAAAGCAAATATCTTTGACGCGCTTTTGGGACGGAGCGGGAAATTTTTGGAGCGCGTGATCCAAGGAACTAGTTCCTAGAATGAATACCATATACTTAAGGGGACCTATGCGACGGCTTCGTTATGCTTAAGTATCAATGGGGTTGGAAAATTAAGTAAATTGCTGAACTCCAACAACACACACGGAGTAAACCTGAGGATGGAAGGCTTCAACATAACTCACTTAATATCACTGTACCTGAACACTTAACAATACTGTCACGCAACGAAGCCAATAATCGGACGGGCAGAAACGGCTTTGATTTACTTGAAGCGAACTGACTTTCAGTTTCACCAATGGTGGGTGGGGGATCAGGCAAATTGGTTAAGTTCCGACAACACACGAGGAAAAAACCTGAGGATGAAAAAACTCAACTTAATTTGCCTGATAATTTGCTAGCAGACCACTTACCATAAGGTTGGTGTCATGTTACAGCACAGTTTCGCAGAATTCTGGAGACGTTTTGAGGATTTTTTGGCCGTTTTTTTTTTACTTTTTTCACGAAATTTTTTGGAAAATTTTGGTCAACAGGTTCGAGTCATAAACCAATCTAAAAAACTAGTCCAGTACCTCTTGTCTATGTTCCGATTTCACGGATCAATATTTCTTTCACGTATATCCAAAAAGTTTTGGTATCGAGAAAAACTACCGGGTGCTAGCTTGCGGGAAAAATTCTAGCATATAGTACATCGTAAATAAATTTATAGCACAAATGGAAAATTTTAAAAGTTTTGGAAACTTCTTACAATTTTTAATTGGAGATTGGCGTCACCGAGAAAAAATTCCAAAACCTTCGGGTGTCGAGAAAAACACAGCTGCACTTAAACCAAAAGTCAACAGTCCGGACACCTGAACAGGCCTCTCTTCCGCCAGTCTGTTCTTTCGTCTGTCTGCTTTGTCGTTTGTCGGCTTACAGACAACTTTCGGCTAATTGGACACTCGACCAACCGGACACTCGGCTAACTGGACAATCGGCCAACTGGATAATCGGCAATCGGCCAACTAGACACTCGGCCAACTGGACAATCGGCCAACTAGACACTCGGTCACTCTGTTTCGCCTTCGGTCCTTTGTGCAATTGTGTAAAAAACTGTCCGATAAGTCGTGAATAATTGTGTCGACCGACTTCGTGAAAAACAGACTTCGGTGTCACTCGTTAATAGAACAGTCAGTCTCTTGTGGGGCGCCAAAATGTGGGCTCAATCTCTGAAAAAACTGTATTAAACAAATTTAATTATGGGTATTTTTCGGTAAACACAAGAAATAAGCAACTTTAAACGGTTTGCATAATCAAGACCACGAAATCACCTTCCAATTGTTTCGGTACAACTCGTTTTTTGTAAGATCATTTGGCGCAAGCTAGCCACAAGAACCGGTCGGTTTGCTTTTTTTATATGCACTGTGCTTATTTTATATTCATTTATACTCTTGTTTTATATGTATCTGTACTCTACATTTGCATTGCAACAGGTGTCTCTGCTGAGGTCCCGCTTCTTTACTATTTTCAAAATTTCCCTGGATTGGTCAATTCTTCTTTTGAGTTGCGATGCTGTCAACGCTGATACTTCCAGACGTTGTTTGTCTAACTAATCAGAATCCGTTATAAAGTTATCACGTTTTATTCTATACTCGTTTTACGGGAGTCTTCCGAAATGTGCCTGAAACGGACAACTTGAATGATTTTTTGTTTAGCTGACGCAGAGTTTGATTGAGCGTTTATTTTCTTCTAATAACATGACACCCAGTCGTTGCTTTTTTGTTTGTTCGCTCAACTATTCCGCAACCCCGATGATGACCCACCGGGCGGAATTTTTGCTCAATGATTTTTTCAGGAAAAAAATTCTGAAATGTTTTCCCTTTGAATCCAGAAAATTGAACAAATAGGTTCCGGAATACCGTGTGTGTCATTGTAAGTTCGCAGAAAATTCATCGTGGTCTTTCCACTTGTCGATTTCGTTACTTTCACCGACGGATATTTCGAGAATCTATCTCTAGCTACATGCAGGTAGATTTTTTTCCGTTAACATTTTCTATTGCGCCCGTGTAATCCAATTGTAGTTCCTGGCCCGGCTGCATGAGCAATGGTAAGGGTTTCGATGCGTTTTTAGGATTTTTTTCTGGTACAACTACGGCATTCTCCCGCGAGAGTCACTATGTCCTTGTGCATATGAGGCCACCACTGGTATCGTGAAACTCGCAGCATCGCCTCCTGTCGTGGGTGTACTCGGTGGATTTTTTTCAGAGTTGACTGTCGCAGTTGTATGGACACAGCCAGTCGGCTATCCACCAGTAGGCAGTCGTCTTGCACCGCCTTCTGGGTCCACAAATTATTGGTATAGGAATCCCTCGCCCGATCACCTTTCTGAGCCGATCCATCCAGGTATATTCCGACGTTAGTTCTGCGAGGAGATTCTTGTCGAATAGTTTCGAAAGGTTATCCAGCGTATCTTCCCCTGAATTCTTGTGAAACTCGTCTTCTTTTCGTGCGCTATGTCTACTTCGTCGGATTGGTTCCATTGTACAAATCTCTTATTCGTCTGCGTTATCTTCTGTGGTCGTGAGATCATAATCGATCACCTGTTTGTCATTCATCGAAGTTTCATTGGGCTGTGCGAGTGGTTTGCTGATTGGAACTGGGGCATTTTCTTCCGTCGCCGCTTCTAGTTCACGCATGCTGCTTGGCGGTGTACTTGACTCTCCCCCGATTAGTTGCCAAAGGAAAAGTCTGCTGTCAGCGTCATTTTGTTGCTCCTCCGACAATTGCCATCTTACCCGAGACTGTTGGCGCGTCTCACACTCTGAGCTGTCGCTATTTCTTTGGGTCCCTCGAATGATTTTTTGGGCTCTCTGCAGCGTCTCTGTGACTTCTTCCTACTCTGACATATCGTTTGTATTGTTTAGGGATCGGTTCTACCGTGGATCCATTAAGCTCTCTTACCTGTCTTCTCCCTCTCGAATGTTCCTCTGGTGAGTCTGACCACCAGTCGTACGATCGGTTAGGGTAGTTTCTCTCGCTGAATTTTGGATTGTTTTTGCAGTATTTCTGTTCGAGTGTTTGTTGGAATAAAAAAGCTAAAAACTATTTAATTTCGAGATCTGCTTTTTAGCTGTTGTGGCGGTCGCAAAAATAATTTTTTTGGTTCCGGTCGAGTGTTGTGGTTTTGGTTGCCATTGCAACCGTGAGTGGATGAGTTATGTACTCCTTTTGTTCTAGAACTGTCTAGAACGTTTTCGTTCCGGTTGAGCGGACAATTGTTTTTTAGCCTACTGCTCAAACAGTCTAAAGCTTTGTGAGAGGAGTTAATTGTTGGTATTACGAACTTTTCGTCTAACTCAGATTCGTGCCATGGATTCGGATCTCGTGATAAAAATTCGATAATCCCGATGTCCTTCTCTGGAATGTCAACTATTTTGAATTGATTGGGCAATAATCTATCTATCTAACGGTTCAACCGGAATTGGTACGTTTCGTTTGATTTGTTCTCATCCAGGGCTGATATTTTGGCTTTTTGGTCAGTTCTAATATTAAATTTTTTCCCTAGCAAATAAGGTTTGTGTCTGTGAACTGCCCAAACAACCTCTCGAGTAAATCAGTTTCGTTTGTACAGTTCTTTTTTTTCTTGTATGTTTAGGTACCTGGATGTGAACCAGATTGGGGCCCCGGCTCCCTTGTCAGTTTGCTGCTCCATGCTGGCCCCAAGTCCTTTAGGGCTGGCGTTGCATTTAACCCTCTTTGCATCAAAATAAAGTACCTTTGAGATATAAGCAACTCCGTTTTTATGACTCCGAACAAGGCTGCGTGTTCCCCTCCCCCCACCCAAGTTTTTTCATTGGCATTTTCACGTTTTTTAATTTTTTCGTTTGATTTTTTTCTTTAACAGTGGTCCAAGTTTATTTCTAAGGCTTGCCGCGTTTGGAATAAACTTCGATAGATAATTTATACTACCCGGGAAGGATCCTAATTGTTTTAATGAATTAGGTGGATTGAGATTTTGAATGGCTTCTGTTTTTTTGTGAACTCTGGTGTAACCCCCGAGTCTGATAGCTGTCAACCTCATTTTTGAAGAATTCGTTCTTTGAAATTGTCAACGGAACTCGGCGAGCATGTCTGCCAAACCATAATCCCTGTTGTTAACCTATTGGTTCCCGTAGCATTACCCCCGACAATGTTTAAACCTTCTGACTCCTCTCACAGTAGCAAGTCAAGACTTGAAACTCCCTTGGGGCTGGTTTCTGTGTGTTTGGTATCCCCACTTGTCCTTGGATGTCCAGACCCATTGTACATCTGGTTCTGCGTTCAGTCCATAAGAACGTGGCTCCTTTCACCTCCCAGCCTACTGACCGTAGGTTGGTCTTTAAAGCTCCCAGAATACATATAGGCTGTTTCTTCTATTCCATAAACTCTACCACCAGATTTAACTTGTCCGGCATAAATCAAGCTTTCTTTGATTTGTCTATGTTTTCTTTTGTTGTCGTCCAGTTTAGGAAATGCACTGGGCTTCCCGTGTCCACTGTCAGTTGGACTATTTGGTTATCTTTTCATACCATAACTTTGAGTGACTTTACCTTGTTTGACGTTGAATCTCTGAGAAGATAATTTTTTTGGTTTTATCACTTTCTCCCACTTCGTTGGTTGGTTGGTTTGTTTCTTCTATTCTCTCTTTGACGTATCCTGAGTTTGTTTCTCCCTCTGGTATGTGTGGCTGTATTGACATGATCTCACAGTCGCTACGCGACCCAAAATCTTGCCTTATTAGATTACATTCTGCTTCTGATTTTTCAGAACCCTTCATTTTTTCACTTACTTGTTGGGATCGGCACATTTTTGCGGAATGGTTAGGTTTACTGCAAGTCTTGCATGTTTTCCCCTTAACCCTGCAAGATTTGAAGTTTCCCTGTCGAATGCGCGTCCTCATCTATTACAGGGCTTTGTTTGTATATCAGAGGGTGGGGATCTATTTTTATTTTGGTTGTTTGTTGTTTTTCTGCTTGAAAGGTTGTTTTCTAGTACTTCCATTCGAAGTTCTTACTGCCATTACTGACTCTCGTTTGATTCTAATTCCCAAAATGTAGTTGGAATGTGTAGGTGCTTTTGTTTTTCGAAACGCCAACGTGGTCAGTTTGCTGTGTTCAAATTTTTAGGCTCTTTTGACTACTTTCTCTGGTGTGAGTGTTTTGAAAGTCAGAGTATCTTGTAGAGTCATGTTTTTTATATTTGATATAAACAAATCGTAAACGATTTCGTCCTCTAGGGTTACCAGCTCAGATCTTGCTGCTTGCGCAGTTGACGCCGCATGGGATGCCTCTAGAGTCCTTCCTTCTTCCTGCAATCTCGTGAAGATTTTGTACCATTCATACATTACGCATTTCACTTTCTGCAACAATCCCGTTGCTAGTTCAAGGATTTCCTTGAAAGACATTTTGGATATTTCCACGCGAGGTTTTTTGTAAAAACCTCTTCAACCCTTCCGTTCTGAGAGAGAGAAATAATCTGGGTACAAGCTTCTTTTATACCGCGTTATAATAAATGTTGAGGCCAACCCTTGGTCCACGTGCTCTTCTCTCTTCGTTCTCAAGTGTCAGTCTGTCTCTATCTAATTTGTCTTTGATATCTCTGGCTGCTCTCGCAGTTGCGTAATCCCCATTTCTTGGTGTTTCTGGTCTTAGTGGTATTTCTTCCACTATTTTCTTAGGGTCTTCAAGCATAATTTCTGGATTTACCTTTTCGTTGACCGTGATTGCCATAGAAATTGCTTTAACCATATTTTGAATTGCCACGGTGGGTCTAGGTTCGCTGAAGCCCAAAATACTGGTATTCCTATATCAGTGCGATTGTCCTAAACTGAGAATTCTGCTGGCTGCGCCATCTGATATCCTACGAGGCTATCTTGTTGGAAAACAAAATAAAAAAATTCCAAAAAAATTAAAATGTTAATCGAATTAATAGTTTTCTTTTTGAGAACTGCTGAGATCTGCGTAGATTCCTGTCAGTCTGATGGCTCAGCGGCGTATCAAAAGTTGTAGATAAAGTGACCTTGGACAATGGTATATTACAAACAGAATAGTTCAAGGAAGGCTACATCATTTTACTGCTATTGCAGTAACAGTGTCATAGACTCAAAGCAGAACTATTGATTTTTAGCAACGCTCTTTAGTGCATGCTCCAAATGTTGCGTAAAAAGATTTTTAAACAGGATACTGAAAAGCCATGTTTTTTAGGAGTACTGTTAACTATTTTCCCAATTTGCATGTACTAATTTTGACAAACATTGAAGCGTAAAAAAAGCATTTTAAAAAGGTAAACATTTCATTGGTTTTCATTTTTGCGCGTTCGTATTTGTATCACTCACTATTTACATAATACCCACATAAAAAGTTTTAATTAAACATTTTTTCTGAAAATTGTTTGAAACTATTCAAAATGTGTGCAAGCAAATTTGGATTTCTAAAAATCGAAATAGGGGGAAAAATTAACAAGATCCAGACATAAGTTTAGGGATTAGATTGGTCTACTTCACTAGTAGAGCACAAGTGTTGAAAGCTATACACTGAAACACGAAGAACCATGTGTTATCGAAACTCTGAAGTTTTAAGAGAACTATTTTTTAACATTTTTAGCGCTGCTTCTGGGCTGTTGCATGAAGATGACTTGACAGCTAAGTATAGTGTTCGGAGCTAGGAACCTAGATGACAACCCGTACTCGGTGAAAAGAGAAAATAAATTAGATTATAATGGATTTTCATTGTCAGTTTTCATAAATTTCAAAAAGAATTGATTATAATCGGTTAAAAATGTGTTATAATGATACTTTTTTTCGAAACAATAAAAATCAAATTAATCGATTATAATCTATTATAATCGATTATTTTTTGAAAACAAACTTCTTTTTCAAATTTTTAATGAATTATAATCCATTAGAATGGATTATAATCCGTTATTGCTCAACAAACGTCATCGCTTCATTTCGTTTCATTTTTGTTTTGTTTTGTGTGCTTTTCAGTTGGTTACTGAACTAAAAGAAACTGTAATTTTGTTTTTATAGCCAGGGGCGGATTTAGGGAGGGAGCGGAGCGGAGCGGACGCTCCCTCCGCCCCCCTCAAGGATTCGAGCCTCTGCCGACCCAAATGGTCCCTCCTTTTAACCATCTTGAGACAACCAAATTTGGTGACGGAGGCTAAAAATTTTCTAAAGATGCTTTCGTCCAATATTCTGCGTCAATTATTTTCTCTTTTTACTTAGTGCGGAAAGCAAAATAGACGACCGTAAAATAACTGAAAATTAGACAAAAAATCTTTGTGAATTTAGATAATAAAAGTGGGAAAAAAATCCGGCTTAGAAAAAAATTACAAAAAGCAAGAAGAGTATTTTCTCAGAGTAAAGATCAACATTATTTTTTTAAAGGATTTAAGTATATTTAAATCAAAAAAAGAGTACATTTTTGAAATGCATAAACTTTACTACTGTGGAAATAAATACCCTGATTAGTGGTTGAATAACCAATGCTAATTCAACCGTTAGATTATAAGTCCGTAAAAATTTTCACGCAACTTGCACTCAAGTTATTGTTTAAATTCAGTTAGTTTCCAATTTGCAGTCTAGTTTTCTTAACTCTTAATTTTCATTATGCATTTGATAATTATCTACTTGCAAACGCAAGAATTGTAAATCTATTAATATTTCATTATGTTATCATCAACCAAAAACATGAATTAATGAAAATTACTGAGAGGCAGTTAATTCGGAAAGATAACTAAAAGATGAATAATTGAGACAAAAAAATTCGAAATTTTTCAACCCCGGTTTGTTGAATGAAGTGATTACTTGACATCAATTTTGCAAAAAGAAGCAATTTGGGTCTTTAAAAGGACTTATTTAACAATCATACCATCTGGTGTGATGTGATGAAACATGCAAAGTTTCTGTCTGTAAAGGATGTGTTACAAAAAATTGAAAAAAGGAATTTGTTAATTGTTATAACTATCCCCCCCCCATTTCAATTTTCAGCAATTTAACGCTGTCTTTTTAATAGTTTGAAACAGATATCAGAAAAGGTAATTAATTAAAAAGTTTTAGGTAGATATAATATAAATAAAGAGTAATACAAATACGAACGCGCAAAAATGGAAACCCTATTAATTGTTAATTTTTTTAAATGTGTGATATCCGATGCGGTATCGAGTGAAAACTATTTGTAATTCAATAATGTATTCTGTTATATTGAACTTTGTTTTCTTTTCTCATTCATTTGGTTACTGAGAGATAGATCAACACTGAAAAACTCTGACCTCTCAACTAAGTCTCAATGTCACAACACACTGTGACCTTGAGTAAACCATGAAATTAATAAGTAAGCACCGCAGGTTGGTAGTACATACATAATCAATTACTGCTATTGCAGTAGCAGTATGACACAACCCCCTCGGTAAAAATAAATTGTTCAACATGTGTAGGATAATTTATTTTAAAAAGAGTTTAATATACTCAGTTCGCAAGAAAGTTTTTGGATTACTGAAGAATTAGTTCATGATTTTCTATTTCAGTTTTCCTCCAGCTCTATTTTCCAGCTCGGATTCCAGTCCACTCCTTCATCCAGCGTTGCATAACCAAATTTCCACCTGAATAGGTGTCGTTCGAGCATTTTTAATTTCGATTCTACAGGCCTATCACTTCGTTCCTTGAAGTCTCTCAGTCTTCTACGGTTTTCCTGAAGTGCCGTTTTGAGAAGTGCCTCCCATCAGATTCTCTGAAATCTCTTTAAATGAGTGCTTGATCGGGTCACCAAAACGTTTCGGTTCTTTATTCTTTGTTTGCCTGGAGCTTTGCCTGACACTCGACTCCTCCGCACTTGACTCGTCGGAGAATCCTTGTGGCAGTTCAAATGCTGTGTCTCTTTCCGAAATTGGTTGTGAATTTCCTCTAATATCGTCCGCGACTCTTTGAACCCCACGTTTCAGTAATTGGTTTGCAAACTTTTCTCATTCGGATGGTGCCAAATTTCGATTTTGGAATGTATCTAATATGTCCTCTGGAGATGTTTGGAAATCAATACATTTCAATTTTTTCCGCTGTTTTGTTTTAGGAGTAGAACTCGTCTGAGTGTTGTGGCCCAACTTCCCCAACTTTGATGTTGATTGATCCTGCCCCGGATCAGCTGTTGTCGCAGTTTGACCAGTAAGATTGTGTTGATTGCTTTGAGTCTTCTTTTCTTTGGCTTTCTTGTCAGTCCTCTTTTTGTCGCTCTCATCTGCCGGTGAACTTGGACCCGCCAACTTCGGTTTCGCTCTTTTGATAGCTAAGTTGAGACCCCTCCTGCGTTTGTGTCTTTGGAATTCACAACTGTTTGGCTCTGTTGAAATCGGTCTATGGGGTTCACCGCATCCGCTATTTCCATATCTCGTTGTAATTCTTCGTCTGACTCGATATCCTCGAGTGCTTCAGGGGAGCTGATCCTTTGAAATTTTTTCGTAGGTTCTGCCGATGGGCTCTTACTTTCACTCCGCTGATTCTCGTGTGTTAGAACTGTTCTCGATTGTGCAATGTTCGATTTCCGGTAAATAGAGCCTGTTGTCGTCTTAATAGTTGAGTCTGATTCAGACGCTATTTTACCTTTCATTTGCTTTGTCAGTGCCTGTCCACTTTTCCGTAACGGGTCCTTTCTTAGAATTGTCTTCGGCGGAGATTTACTTTGCTCTGGTTCTTTGTCCTCGATAAATCCCTTCTCCCAGGAGTGTATCATCTCCTTTCGTAGATCAGGATTTAATAATCCGGTCTCGTCCACCATTCGCCTGATATCATTTTAAGCAGCATCTCTTCTTTCGTGATTCCAGCGGGCATTCGCCTCCAGCAGTTCTTTTAGGGCTTTAGCCCTTTGTCGATCCCTGTCCGAATTAATTGCTGCTTATGCAGTGGGCTTGTGTCCCTGCTGAGTTGTCCTTTTCGTACTATCTTGAGGTTCTCTCTTGATTGGTCGATTCTGCGTTTCAATTGAGATGCCGTCAATGCTGAGCGTTCCAAATGCTGTTTGTCTAAATAATCAGAATTGTTTAGAAACCTATCCCTTACAATTTTAGGTTCTGTTTTTTGGTAGTCTGCCAAAATGTGCTTGAAATGGGGATACTTGTATAGTTTTCTGCTTGTTCCACCGTAGATCTCGCATTATGATACTGAGACACAATTTGATCGATTTTCTTCGAGCAACCTTACCCCCAATCTTCGCTTTATAGTTTGTATTGTACGTTCTACCAAGCAACAGCCTCGATGATCCCCCACCGTACAGAATTTCTGCTCGATGTTAAGTTCCGAACAAATCTTTCTTAGAGTTTTCCCCTTGAAACCTGAAAATTGATCGGAGCGAATCGATTCCGGAATCCCATGTGTGTCGATATACGGTCTCAAGAATTTTACTGTGCACTTCCCACTTGTAGATTTCGTAACTTTCACCGATGGAAATTTTGAGAATCTATCTATAGCTACTAGAAGGTAGATTTTTTTTCCTTTTTGATTTTCTTTAGGCCCCGCGTAATCTAATTGTACTTCCTGTCCCGGCTGCGTGAGCAGTGGCAGTGGTTTTGACGTGTTTTTTGGAATAAGATATTTTACATTCTTACCATATCTGGTGCAACTACGACACTTTTCCGCTAGATTCACGATGTCCTTGTTCAAATGCGGCCACCACAGGTATTGTGACACTCCTAACATAGCCTCTTGGCCTTGATGTCTTCGGTGGATCCTCTTTAGGACGGCTTGTCTCAGCTGAACTGGAACCGCTAAGCGATTGTTCATCAAAATGCAGTCGTCCTGCACTGCCATCTGTGACCACAATGGATTCGTATATGGTCCCATTAGTTCGAAGCCTAGTTTGTCTCCCCTTTCGATCACTTGTCTAAGGCGGTCCATCCAGGTGTCTTCGGTTGTTAATTCAACTAGCAGACTTTTGTCAAACAGTTTTGACAAATTGTCGAGGGCCTCCTCTTGTTGCTGCTTCTGCAGTTTCGATTTACTGGACGTCTTCGGTGGTTCAATTGTACACACTTTTTCTTCACCTTCAATGTCTTCTGCCATTTAACTCGTGATGCATGTCGTGTTTCACTGTCTGTGCTATCTCTATTTTTTCGGCCTCCACGAATGATTTTTCTCGTGCGCTGTAATGTTTCTGTGATTTCCTACTCTTTAGAAAGTTCGTTTGCATTTGTCATTGAGCGATTCCACTTTGGATCCAAGAGGCTCTCTTCTCGTTCATCGTTTCGCCAGCCCTGTGGTGTATCCGACCAGCAATCGTAGGATCTATTTTCTGACATCTCGTTCCTTGAGTCTGTTTTTCTTTTCTTCTGATTTTTTGGTACTAATTCTCTGCGATTTTCAATTTATTTGAGCACGACTGTTTGCTGAGTTGAGTTGACAAAAAAGTGATTGGTTTATCTTGAACTGTTGTGTTTAGCTGTTTTGGCAGTCGTGGAAACTGTTTTCTCTCGTTCCGGTCGAGCTTTGCTCATTTTTGACCGTTTTGGTTGCTAGAGCAACCATTACTTGATGACTGTTTCTCTGCATTCCTTCTAAACATTCTAGAATGTTTTCGTTCCAGTCGAGCGACTCAATGCCTTTCAGCCTACTGCTCATGCAGTCTAATGCTTCATGAAAGGAGTTTATTGTCGCTACTACATACTTTTCGTCTAATTCTGATTCAGGCTAAGGATCATTGAAAGGATCACGCGATAAGTAATCAACTATACCCAGGTCCCTCTCCGGAATAAAAATTATATTAAACTGATATGGCAACAACCGATCGATCCACCGGGTCAAACGAGATTGATAGGTTTTATTAGACTTGCTACCATCTAGCGCTGATGTGAGCGCTTTGTGATCTGTTGCAATGGTAAATGATTTTCCTAAAAGGTAATGTTTGTATCTTTCTACTGTCCAAACAACTGCCAGTAACTCCAGTTCATTTGTTTAATATTTTTTCTCTTGTACATTCAGATACCGAGATGCAAATGAGATTGGAACCCACAAACCTTCGTCATTTTGTTGTTCCAATGTAGCGCCTAAGCCATCATGGCTCGCGTCACACTTAACTCGTGTCTCTCGGTTAGCATCATAGTAATGTAATTTTGTAATATTTGTTAAAGCCTCTTTTATAGCATCAAATACTACAGTGTGCTCATCCCCCCACTCGAACTTTTTTACCGGTAGTTTCATGTTTTTCAACTTTCTCTTTTGATTCTCTTCTTTAAGAAGTGGTCTCAATTTCTCAGTTAGACTTGCTGCGTTAGGTATAAATTTAGCTAAGTGATTTATACTTCCCAGAAATGATCTTAATTGTTTAAGCGGTTTCGGCGGATTGAGGTTTATAATCGCTTCGGTTTTAGTGAATTTTGCACTAACCCCTGCTTCTGAGAGGTGATGACCCAACCAATTCAATTCTTGTTTGAAAAATTCGCACTTCGATATTTTCAATGCCAAACTTTCCACATCCAATTTTTTAAGTACCGCTTCCACCAGATTTCCATGTTCAATTTCATTTGCCTTCGACACAATAAGAATGTCATCCAGGAAACAGAACGTGTTTTTAGCGTGATTGATAATTCTGTCCATGGCCTTTTGGAATTCGGCTGGCATGTCCGCTAATCCATAGAACCCTGTAAGAAATCTGTATGTCCCGGTTGCTTTCTCGCCAACAATATTAAAATTACATTGTTTAGCTGTATCTGCAGCCAATTTTAATTGATTGTACGCATATTTCAAATCTAACACCGTGAAATAGAGAGTACCACTTTTGTTTTCAGTAACAATTTGACTCACTCCATCGATGAGCTCATCTACGTTAGGCATTTGGTATTTATTTTTGAACAGTTGTCTATTTATTGGTTTCGCGTCCAGCGCCAATTTTATTGAGTCGTCCTTTTTTACTGTTATCACAATCGGAGCAATAAAGCAATCACTCGTACATTTATCAAGTTTTGTTATATGACCTTCTGTCAACAACTTCTCGATTTTTTTTTTCAACTTTATTCTGTATGTGAATTGGGATTCTTATTCCTTTTTCTTGAATTGGACATAGTGGATATTTAAATTTCGAACTTGCAATGTGATTTTTTGAAATTTCTTGTCTTTCAAATAAATTTTTGAACTTATTGAAAAACTTTTCTTTCCAACCTTCTGACTGCTCGCACATGAGCACGTCAAACCTGGTAAGTTCCTTTGGCGCTGGTTTTTGTGTAGTAAATATCCCCACTTGTCCTTGCAAATGTAATCCCATGATGCATCTGGTCTTACGTTCCGTCACAAGAAAGGTAGCGCCTTTCACCTCCCAGCCCGCCGACCGAAGGTTCGTCTTCAAGGCTCCCAATACATTGATCGGTTGTTTGTTATAATCAACGAATTTGGTCTGCAAATTCAGTTTTTCTGACGGAATGAATCTTACTTTGCTTGACTTTTCCATAATTTTCGTTCGCCGTCGCCCAATTTAGAAACGAAACTGGACTTCCCGTGTCCACTGTCAATTGTATTATTTGATTATCAATTCGTACCATGGCCTTTAGTGATTTTACTCGTTTCAACGTTGGGTCTCGAATTGAATCGATTTTCTGGACTTGTATTGTCTCTCCATTCGATTTGTTCCTTATTTCATTGATTCGATCCTTCACATACTTGGAAACTCTTTCATTTTCCGGTTGATAGGTTTGTATCGACATGACTTCAAACTCACTACATGACCCAAAGCTTTCACTTATCTGATCGCATTCCTCTACAGATCCTTCCGATTCTTCCGCAACTTCACTCACTTGCTGAGATCTACACATTTTTGCAAAGTGATTGGGTTTACCACAGTTCTTACAAGTTTTACCCATCGCTGAACAGTTTTTCAAATGTCCCTGTTCAAACGCCCTTCCACATCTGTTACATGGTTTTGTTTTCATGTTGTGGTTCTTGTTATTATTTTGCCTTTTATTTGATTCCCTTCTGTTTTGATTCTTCGTCGTCCCTGACAAATTTCTATCGGCCATCACAGGTTCTTGTTTTATCCTCACTCCCGAAGTCTAATTGTTACTTGTTCCTCCTGTAGCCGCAGCATTCGTCTTTTGAAAAGCCATTGTGGTTAACTTGCTGTGTTCGAATTTTATCGCTCTTTTCAGAACCTCTTCCGGATCTAGAGTCTCGAAAGTCAATGTGTCCTGCAATGTCATGTTTTTCATTTTCGAAATGAATAAGTCACCGACTATCTCTTTTTCCAATGCTCCCAGTTCAGACCGAGCTGCTTGCGCAGTTAGCGCTGTGTGAAATGCCTCGAGAGATTCCCCGGATTTTTGCATTCGCGTAAAAAGTTTATATCTTTTATACGTTACACATTTCACTTTTTGAAACGAAACTTCTGCAAGTTCTGTAATTTCCCTGAACGACCTTTTCGATATTTCTGCATGCGGGTTCTTTTGTAGGAATCGTTTCTTCCCCTCTGTACCCAGAGACAAAAATAATCTGGACACCAGTTTTTTTTGTACTTCGTTATAGAAAACATTGTGTCCAACTCGTGGGCCTCTTGTCCTTCTCTCTTCGTTCTCCAACAATACTCTATCCAATGCTAGCTTGTCTCTAAGAATCCTCGCATTCCTCGCATCTTCATTCTCTCCATCTCGTGGTGTTTCTGGTCGAGGAGGTGGCTCCTCTAATATGTCTTTTGGTTCTTCCAATATAATCTCTGGGTTTACATTTTCTTTAACAGTTACTGCCATAAGAAATTGTTCAAACCAGATTTTAATTGCCACGGAGGATCTAAATTCGCTGACGCCCAAAATACGGGTATTCCCATATCCGTTCTATTGTCTTGAGCTGCGACTCCTGCTGGCTGCGCCATGTGATATCCGATGCGGTATCGAGTGAAAACTAATTGTAATTCAATAATGTATTCTGTTATATTGAACTTTGTTTTCTCTTTTCTTTTATTTGGTTACTGAGAGATAGATCAACACTGAAAAACTCTGACCTCTCAACTAAGTCTCAATGTCACAACACACTGTGACCTTGAGTATACCATGAAATTAATAAGTAAGCACCGCAGGTTGGTAGTACATACATAATCAATTACTGCTATTGCAGTAGCAGTATGACAAAATGCATATTTTATACGTAAATGGTAGTCAAAATTATTATATGCATGGGGGGAGTAGTTAACAAGGTCCAAAAGCGGAAAAAGTTAACAAGATCCAAACAGTTTTTTAGTGCAATTAATTACGCCACTCATTGTGATTACACTTTGAAAACCAAATTTATTCAAAATCAAGTTTTTAGTCAAGTAAGATTCCCAATTGCTTTGGTGGAATCAATAATGTTCTGCCTTTACTTTCTCAAATCAAAAAAAATTCTCTCTTCTCTCTTAAGAATTTAATCAAAGTAATTGTATCGACTATTGAAAATGAGTATGAAATTTACCTACGATATTATTCCCACGACTTATCAGGGATCAATTTATGTCTGGCAATGGATTGTTTGATATATAGTATTCAAGCCCCTTCGTTCTTGATTGAAACGATTCCTAGAATTTTTTCAAAAAAAATGTCTCTGTGTTGGGAAAAACCAGCTGACATTTTTTAAAGTTTCTCTTCTGTATTCGAGCGAGTAAAATAATCGAATAACGTCCATTCTATAAAAATTGTCATGTAGACTAATGAACTTAGATTTTAGTAAGAAAAAAATTGAAAAGAATTTAAGAATTTTTTTGTTCGAAATCTTTTTTTCCTATATCTTGTTTGTTATTCAACGCTTGAAGGCATTTGGTGACGATTATGCCTAATTCACTAATGTGGCAAGCGTTGGTAGTTTCAATGCATTTTTGGCTCCAATGGTACGAGTTTTTTTTAGTTTCTCAGCATCGATTCTCGTTATCGTAACACCACTCTATGTTTATATTACCCTTATAATTTTCAAAGTTGGAAGCCATTAACTGAGAGCAAAGTGTTTTGTATTCCAATGCTCTGAAGTAATTGTATAGATCTGCAAAATTATCTGAGTAAAATAATTTCTTGGATATATATTGTGATCGAATCATTAAACACACAGGGTCGAATCATGAGCGGAATTGTAGAGATAATGATTTAAACAAACCCGGATTAAATCAACCAATGTCTAGCAACCTCCGGGAAGTTTGAACCTTGTTCTAACGAAGACTGATAAAGTTGAAAGAACCCAAAAAAAACTAACAGTTTTCTCTACAGATGAGCAGAGTCGAAAACGGACATTGTTCGACCCAAAAAGTCAAAAGCAGACTATGTGCTCATTAAATCTAACCAAAACTTCAAAGTTGCATTGCGAAAACTTTTTCTTGAGAGTAGGAAATGTTTTGTAAACTAGATAGTAATTTATGAGAGTTTTTCAGTTTTTGTTTTGAAAAATGGCGGAACTTAGTAGGTTCGATTGAGAGCTAACCACAGCTATGAAATTTATAATGTCCAGTTGTCCAGTTTTTTTTGTCTCAAGCACACTTCTTTGATATATATTTCAACGCTGAGTGAACAAAAAAACGACTTGACTTTTAAACCTGAATTTTAAAGTGAGTTTCCGAACCTCCATTTATCATTTTGTCCTGTTGGTTTACCGGGTCCTTGTTAATTTCGCGATCTTTCGCGTGAGCGGAGATTTAATCCGTCTTAGAAATCGTTCGAAATTGGTTCAAGGAAGCTTATTTGCCATAATTGATTTGTTACTAGGAGCGAAATCTATCACTTTGTACTTTACATGGCGCGTGGGGGATGACTTTCCATTAAATTTTTTCATTTTATTACTGCTCCAAAGATCTGCAGTCAGATCACTCAGCGCCTCGCCCTAGTACGAGCAGTTTTGTTCTTTTTGTATCTAAATTTGAATTTCTGGAAAATTTGAAATTCACATAGCGTGGTTCTGGAAGATCTGGATGAACATTTAGGCATGAACACTTAGAAGCAGATGTATAACTCTTTTTCTTTTTCAATTTTTTTAAACAAAAAAATTGAACAAGAATGAACTTATCTTGAATGTTGAGACTGTCTGATAAGGTCTAAAGTATAGTGAAAAATTGATTAAAAATAACGTTTTTTTAAAGTTTTTTTATAAGTCATCTCCAACACTCAATGAAAAGAAAAAATGATACTTTCACACGTAGCTAAGTATTAAGTAGACTAAAAAACATGCCTCAGTTCAATATTAACAATTTCTAGAACGGATAAAAACGGCGTATGAGATAAAACTACGAAAATCATTGCGCAAAATTTATCCCAAATTGGCCTATTTAGCAATCTGTAAACCCCCATAACCTCCCAAAAAATGATCACAGGTAAAAAAAAAACTTTCTGAACTTGCTCTTAAAACATTAATACTCATTGAGTTATACAGAAAAAATTTGGTCAAAAATGGCTAGTTATAAAGCCGAATTTGTCTGGAGAAAAGAAACCACATTAGGAAACCACCACAAATAAAGAGCACAAACAATCCGTCACTTTTTTGTAAGTCGGAACGATAAAAGTTAAGTCAATTCTTTTATTGTGCTCATTGACATTCAAAATTCTGATAAACAATAATGAGATCAAGAGCCAAAACGTTGTGGATAGTATTATTATCAAGAAAATTGATGGGAAATTATGTAATTGAACATCATTTTGAAAGTTTTTTTAAGTTATTTTTATCTGCATGCTAAAACTATGGTCCCCATTTGGTCTATTTTTTGCTTCGCCGTAAGCAAAAAATATCATTTTGTACTTTTCATACTTTGTGTGGAAAAATACACAACATTTCGAAAAACAACATGGGTTAATTTCACCTCTTTTCTAAAAAAAAGAACACTACTCCATATATTTTAAAATGCAGTCGGAACTTTCAGGACTTCACCTTGATACAAGCAGTCTTGTTGTAAAAAATGATTCAAAGAATTTTTTTTAAAAAAACTTTAAAAAACGACCAAATATTTAGTCCACGCTTCTCGGCGTTACTTTCTTTGGCAAACTATTTCAGTTTTTTTTTTTCATAGATGCATTTACAATTTGTTAACTAAATTGTTTTACAAATTTCAATTGTGCTTTTTTGGTCTGGAAAAATCGGTATTACGAATAGGTTTAGTTTAAAAAGAAACAACAAAGCAAACTAATTGTCTGAATGTTTCGATTTTTACTGAAGGTAGATAAATCTTATACTTCGGTTGGTTTTTGGTTCAGATCAATTTTGTTGATCAAAAACTAGATTTGTAAAAAATTCTTATAACTTTGTGAAGATATCAACTCTTTGGTCTTACTGCACAAAAACAATGCCACTCATTCTTTTCCATTTATGAAAATGAATGAGTAGCATTGTTTTTGTGCAGTAAGCCCGAGGAGTTGATATCTTCACAAAATTAAAAAATTTTGTTCAAATCTAGTTCCTGATCAAAAAAAGATAGTAATATAGTTTCATTTTTTTTCTTAAAACATTGCACAAAAAATCATAGAGCCAAAGTAAATTAATTTAATTTTCACTCAAAGAAAAAACACTAGTCGTTTAGTTTCATAGTTTTGATAAAAAAGCTAGTCCTACTCTTTCATGCATCAAGAAAATTATAGTCGTGAAAATATGTGTTCATTGATTTATAGACTAAAATTTGTGGAATCCGCTTACAGTTTGCTGAGTTGACTTAAATCCTTCCTTCATACGTTAAAATGAGCGGAATATTTTTATATTTGCTATATCTGCTTAAAAATTGCCAACAAAATGTACCTTACAAGTTGTTTTTGCGCGGAATCCAACAAAATTTTGTATGTGGAATTCCTTTACATTTTGGAACATGTTTAAAGACTTGTATTTGGATTCCAATGAACAAACACCCACCAAACGCTGCCCTAATCCAGTGCACAGTTTGGCCTCGTAATGAACATTTCTTGAATCTGGGATGTTTTTGAGTCTGATTTTCTTTAAGAAGCGGCTATTCTTTGTTAAAATATCGATGAGCTAATGTTTGAGAAAATTTTCGTGTAACATTCAAGGGCAAAAAAATCAAATTTTAAAAAAGCAACTGCTGCAAAGCTTTGATAGAACTTTTTCAAATCTTAAATATGCTCAAATTAGTGACAAAAACTGTTTTCGTTGTGGTGTATGTATGCTCTATGAAGTCTTCGTTCTTTGATTAAAACGTGCAAACTATTACTAATAATATCACAAAGCAATTCAGCTTGAAGAGAAAACAAGTTTTACTCAAATTTGCTTACTATTAGCTGTTTTTTAGTTAATACATAAGTATTGGCGCCGGCGGGACAAATGGGATCATCGGATGAGTTTGCAGACCGGTGGAGGCGGAGTTTCGAGACATTCGACGTGAACAAGAGTGGCTGCATTGACAGTGAGGAGCTGAAAAAACTGATGCAGGTGTGTGTCTGTGTCTGAGTGTACTTAGATGGATAGCAGGGGTGGGGTTTGAAGGTTTTGTGGGTCTCTTTACTTATTCCGCCCAAAGTTGTAATTTTCAAAACAAAAAACCAAAGGCTCAAATCTTAAGGAAGGTTTCGGATTGAGTTTTAATTTAAGCATAACCAAATATCCAGCCCCCCCACCAACACTGCCAACTCTCTCCAGCCTTTCCCCGTTTCACTCTGTTTTCAAAATCAGCGGCTAAAAAACAAGCATAAAAACTAAAATAGTCGGAAAAATTTTTGCAAATATTTTTAATCGGTGACTCGGAAAAAAATCGGAATTATCAATTGCAGCTCGAACCACGGAGGATTAAAGGTTATTTTCGATCCGCTCAAAGACGTTGTAGATGGAATTTTCTTTCACAAGTTCAGGTCACCGGCAAGAAATGTCATTCCAGTAGCTCCAGTAATGGATGTATCTTATTGGAACCATAACCCTATTCAACAAGAACGTTGATCGGATCAAAAATCACCTAAAAAAACTAAAAAGAAAATCAATATAACATTTGTGACATATTTTGTACATTCACCATACCAGAGGTTTTGTTGAGGTAGTTTATGATCAAATGGATCTGTTGAATTGTTTTTTTCACGTCAGTTTGAACTCATTTGTTTTCACAGGTATGTCAACTTAACCCCAGCCAATCAGATGTGGACGAGCTCATGGAGAAATTCGACGAAAATGGTAAGATCAAATTTAACAAATTTTTCCGAATTCCAAATAAGTCTTTAATGTCTACGCTTTTTCGACAGGATTTTAATTCAAGAAATCTTTCTCAAGCCGGGGAGTTCAATGAATAAGTGAAACACAATGCTTTTTCTATCAAGAACCAATCGGTGTTAACATGACCACTGTCTTATAACAAAACCACGGATATCCGTCCAGATATAGAACTCCGATTATTTATATAGATTATATACATATTTATGTTCGGCCTGGAAGGCCAAAGTATTGAGTTAGGACTGGAGTGTATAACTCATAGAGTAATTTCGGATAGGGTACACCGTCTGCTCGTCACGCTATCTTATTTTCGGCCGGATAGATTCGTGCAACTTCTTAGTCTAATACCGATCCTAATCTTACTCTTATACTATCTAGTCTCAGGTTGTTTAACTAGTCTCTGCTAGGCTCAATAGATCTAGGGTATACTGGTTTATTGCGGCTGCTGAAGTGCTCGGGAGAGTCCAACTAATTTCTAAGTTAAATTCAAATCTCTCTGGTGCTGAAATTACAAGTAACTTCAGCACTTACAAATAAGTGGGTTGTTAGTTAGATGGATCATGATTGGTTAATATTAAATACTTTACATTGGTAAAATATCTAATTTATCCAATCATAAAATGTAGTTTAGATCAGGTTCCACCCATCCGGGTTTTACAGAGTTTTTTAGAATAGTTCTTCTGCAATTTGAAGGATGGATGATGGACGTTGGTTTTTGGCGAACATCATTTTCTTCCGTTTCCTCTTTGTTAAAGAAGTTCCAGGAAGCTGGAGTTAGAGACATAAGACGTTGTGTCGTCTAGTGACAACGACTAAGTCTTTGCAACAAACTCAAATCTGATTTCAGAATGGTTGGCTATGTCAGGTTTTTCTGTTCTGCGTGGAGAACTTCTTTTGTGTCTGATCTAGTTTGGGAATGGCGTGGAGATTGTGCGTGGAGGGGATGCCTGGTTACTCGGATCTGTACGTATACTTGAACATCGAGGTGGTCATTGGTCTAGTTCAATGAAGTCCTTTTCTGCGAAGTCAAGTCGTACTCTAAATCCTTTGAGTTGTGATTGTGAGTGGCATATCGATTGTGGTTGATCATTCTCTCTCGAGTGTAGTGGGGTCGTTTTGTCTTTAGATGTTCGTCCTTGGTGTTGTATTCTGATCTATGTATTGCATAATGTAATTTACATTTTATAAAACATTTATTAGTTTAATATTTTTTAATTATGATTTTAGTTAGTTGTTTTCACAAAAGCTTTTTGTTTTAGTTCGGTTATTTTGAAGAGTTACTCACCCTTGAGTAGCTCTTATTAAAAATAGAGGTGTGGTCACAAAGCGTGGATGTAGCGCGGTGGGTTAGGCCGGCTATAGAGCATGCTCAGGACGTCCTTCCTGGTGGGTTAGGCCAGGAGTGGGAGTATGATTTCATGCGGTTTTTATGAGGGGTCCTGTTATGTGACAACGTTTTATGTTGGGTTTGTTGTGGTTTTTCTTATGTCTTGTTGGTTATGTCCTTTTTCCAAAAAGCAAATTGTTCGTGGTATGGGTTTGTCTTTCGACTTTTTTGTGTTTTATTATTTCTTTCTTAGACTTTATAATAGTCTTCAAAAGAATAAATTATCCAGTTTTAAACTGGGTTAATCCGGTTTGGGTACCGTTGGTTTCCTTTTCTTAGTCATGCTGTTATTCTATGATTTGTGGTATTTAGTAAGCTGCGTTGGTTAGTTTTGTTTAGTATATGATTCCTTTCCAACCGGGTTAAAGGAAGGTTTGAAACATGTTATTATATGTTAGAGTTGTTGAGTGTGAAAACTTGAAACTGAAATTCATTATTTTAAACAATTCTTCGTGGGCGAGCTGTGCGAGTGTGGATAGAATTTCTGTGCGAATGAATGAGAATATCAAAAGGTTAGTACTGCATTTGCATTTTATTAATTTACTGCATAGAATTTGGAAATTTACTGCTAGTTATGGGGGAATTTTAAGTTACAAATTTTCATCATAATTAGATTTACTGCTTGTGGGGAAAATTTTAGAAATGAATTTATTGCATTGGTATTAAATTTATAAATTTATAAGTGTAAGAGATTAATAGAATTTTTGAAATCTGTTTGATGAAATTTGCGATTTTTATTTGTCTTTTGTGGTTTTTGTAGGTGATTGTCGGATGAAGGCTAAAAATCTAAAGAAAACATGGATAAAGTATGGTGAGTTTTTTAATATTTTAATTAGTTAGTAATATTCATTTAATTCATACTTACCTGTTAGTCGTCGGGGAAAAAACCGTGGGGGAAGATGTCGTGGATGAGATCGGAATTTGTTAGTAGTTTAGCTAAGATGCGGATGATATTTTTAGTCTGAAGCAGTGGCCAAAGCAATTGAAGTGCCTTAATAGTGGTTAGTTCTTCAGTGCCAACTGCAAACTCATAAGGTGTGTTTTGGATTAGATTATATAATTTGTGATTGAATTTAGTGTTGTGGATGAATTCTAAAATTGGGATTTCTATAGGTTGTACAAACTCGTGCGGGATAAGGAAGGGTCGGGATTCATCGGCGTTGAAGGTCTTGGTGATGGGACAGAAGATGTACATTTGGGTTATGGGATCATAATTGCGAAGAATACCATGAAGGTTAGTATCTTTAATGCAATATGTGAAATTTAGGAAAAATGGTGAAGTGTATTTGGAATTAATGAATTGAAAACGATGGTGTGGTTGTCTAGAGGGTGTGTGTAGGTCAAAGTGATTTTGGATGAAGCGATAATAACTATATGTGTGGGTTTGTTTAGTGCGCAACATAATATCGTGTGAGCAGTGTAAATCTCTTTCGTGTGGTGCAAGGAAATGAAAGGTTAGTGAAAATATTTGGAAGCGTTCTTTAAAACTTTCGTATGCTTGTGTGTCTGTTAGTGCTTCTGAAATAATGTGATCAAACTTTCGGTCGAAGATGTTTAGTGTAAATATATATGGTGTCTTGATGAAAAATTTCTCAGTAATTTGTGGATTAGCGAAGCGATCGTCGTCTAAGAATTGATCTTGGTTAGCTCTGATGATGTTGTGATCATAGTATTCGAGTGTATATTCGTTAGCTCTAGGTGCAGTGTGTGTTTTTAGTGATTTTTTATATCCAACGTAAGTAAATTGTCTAGCGGTTAGTGGTGTAGTGAGTCGATATAGCATGTCCGTATTTCGCTCTATATCGGTGTGAGTGTTAGATAAAGGTAAGCAAAGAGGGTTAGTAAAATGATAATATGAGGTCCAAGAGAGAGTGGGCATTAAAACGTATTCATCTACAAAGTTGCGTGTTTCGTTAGTGTCGTGGGGGGTGTTTAAGGTGTATTGTGGGAATGAGGGTAAGGTGATGGCTAAAAATTCTTTTGTGTTAGTATGCTTGGGATGGTTGATGTATTCACGGGCTGTTCCTGGTTTTGCTGGGAAAGATTGGTTGGGGAACTTTCTTTTAAAAGTGCGGTAAGCTCTATTAGTGTTGAGTGAAGATTCAGTTGATGTGGATGATGGTGCTAATGATTCAGTATAATTTGAAGAGGGTGTAGGGGTAGGGGGGTTGGATGAATTTATTGTGGAGGAGATTTGGTTTATTGTTGGGGTATGGAGGTGGTAGGGTTGTTGTTGAAGGGTAATAAAATTATCTAGCTCTGGGGAGGTTCGGGGGGTGTCTGGAGAATGAGATGATTGGTCAGAATGAAATGAGGAGTAGGTTGGGGTAACTTGGGAAGCATCAGAGGGTGTGGAAGTGATTGGGTCAGGGTTATTGGATAATATGGGTTGAAAAGGGGGTTGAGAAAAATTAGAAGAGTTATGAAAATTATTGGATGGGGATGGTTCTGAGTCGGCAAATTCATCGGGGGTTTCAATATTCGGGTTATTGAGTTGTGAGATGGAATATAAAACTGAGATGTGTGAATTAGTGTCGGAATTCATGCCTGATGTTACATTACTAGATGGAAAATCGGGTGGCGGAAAAGCAAAAAGTGGTATTATTGGGATTGGAGAGGTAAGATTGGTTGGGTGGGAATTTGATCGGTGTAGTGATCCAAGTTGGCGGCTCATCGTGGGCTAAAAAATGATTATTTTGAGACTGAAAAGCGGTGGTATGGGGTTGTTCAATAATTTGTTCATAAGTATTATCATCTTGTGACTGGTGTGTCATTATATGTTGGATGGGACTTTGTGATGTGGTGAGTCGAAAATTTGGATTATGTGTGATGGCTAAATTTCGAAAATTTCGTGGGACTAGGGATAGTGGATGGTTATTTGGTAGGGGTGGTAATTGTGGTGCCGTTGGCGTTATGTCTACATTGTTATGTTCTTCGTCGTATGTATTTTGTCGTGTTGCTATTTTTGTGTTATATTCTTTTATTTGTGCGTCTAAAAGAATTTTGTTTATAGATGTAGAAAAGATTCCAAAAAATCCTGCAAAGAGTATGCGTGCTACGCTTGCTTGTCTGTTTACTTGTGTGTGTATAGCACATGTGTTGTAGATTCCTTTTAAAAGTGAGAAAAGAAATCCAATAAAGTTAAACATTGCGTATAAAATAGTCAATTTTTCTAAGATGTAGTAGGGCCATCCTAGAAAATCGAGGATCTCATTTTTGAGTGTAACAAAGCTAAAAATGTTAATTGGTGATATATCTTGGGGACGGTATTTTTCACCGTTTAGATATATATAATCTTTAATGTCTTTAAAATATCCGCTATAGTCTTGCGTGTAGATATCGGCAAATCCTGCGGTTTCTGCAAGTTTGCGTAAATTTTGGTCTATTGATTGTCTTTGTATAGTGTCCATTTGTGTTAATAATTCTTGGAATTGTTGTGTTCTAATGTGATGTTGAATATCTGATTTTGAATAGATTCCTATTGATTGTAAGTCTATATTTGGGTTTCGAGCAATAGCGCGAATGCTTTCTGGTGAAAATTTTTTGAGTGATTGCATTAATGTTGGATATGGAGTGAGAAGATAATATTTATTTTCATCAGGGTTTAGTTGTACTACATTGTGGCTGTTTTCTGATCCACATGGGACTGCGGTATCCCAGAAATAGGTTCTTCGTGAAAGTGTATCCACGAAATGTACTTTATTCTTATAAAAGATAGGGATTCTTTTATAACATCGTTTATCTTCAAAAACGTATAGTGGTGATACTTTTTTAGTACAAGTATAAAACCATAAGATGTTTCCTTCATAGTCTAAAAAATTTGATCTATTTCCAGATAATAAGTATCCTGCATAGGGTATTTTTAATACTGCTAGTGCAAGTGATTGTAATATTTGTGTTCGTTCTAATTCGCATAGTTGGTGTAGTGTTTCTAATTCGGAGAGTGACATTTCTTGAAAAATTCGGCTAATTGTATAATCTAGTTTCATATCTAAATGAATATCATAGTGGATATTACCGAAATATGTAGTATTCATTAGTGATAATTCTTGTAAGCGTGTGCTTCTGGTGTCATGGGGTTTTAGATGTCCACCAGGTTGTCCGTTGCTTTTTTCACAATTAACTGGTATATAGGATGTTCCTTCGTTTGGAGGATGACCTGTGGCATATGGGTCAAGTTTTATTTTTCCAGTGGTCATGTCGAATCCTTTTTCGTATTCAACTAATATTTCAGAGTATTGTGTTCTGTGAAGTGGATTCCTGTATTTACATGCAAGTTCTGTTTCTTGATATATTTGAAAACGTGTCAATTTATTTTCTATATTGTGTATGTTTCTAAAATTAGTACTTTGTTTTCGTGATGGATGTACTTGTTCATATGGAATTGATTGTATAAAGTATTTTTCGTGAAATTTTATCATACGAGCGTGTATTCTTGCTACTTGAAATGTTGTACATGTATCTTCGGGGAACCAAACAATTGTTGCTTGTGTTCTCGTTGTAGGGTCGCAATAACCTTGATCATTTTTACAAGGTAATCGGATTCCTTGATAGATCATTGTATTATCTGATAAATCTCGTGTTAGTTGTATTTTTTCGAGTTGTATTTTCCAATCGAAAAACATTATTTCTTGGTATCCTTTATTTTTTGTGTCTGCTTTGCAGTTGGATGGGTTATTTATACCAATGTGTGGTATCCAATGTTTATCGTGTAGGTCATAGGTTAATCGTCCGTGTGCGCCGTTATATGGGTATTTTTCGTCTAGTTTTATATGTCCTTGGTGTCTTTCAAGTTGTGATTGATGTACAGAGTCTGAAAAAACTTGAAAGTTAACTAACTTTCTTTCGGAGTTTTTATTTTGTGTAATGTTTAGTCTAAGTAATTCATTTTTACAATCGTCGGGATTGAGATGTAAAAGACGTTCTATATTACTCTGATAGAATGATTCATGGTCAAGTCGGTTTTTGTTTCCGTTCGAGACTTGTGAACAATGTACTTTCTTTTCGGAAAATGTTGCTGTGAATTTATAACCTGTAACTGTTGTTGCTCGGGCTTTTGAATAGAGTGTTGCTATTACATTTGTGGTTTCTATAGCTTGTGGTTCTGTTTCACATTGTGATACTTGATTTATTGCATATTTATGTAGTGTTTTTTGTTCATTTTCTTCACAATCGTAATGTGTTACTAATAAATCTTGTGGTCCTGTACGAGGGGAAGGGTTTATGTTTTGATTTGAGATTACTAGAAAAAGGAGTTGGAGAAAAATTAATAATTTTAGAATATACATGTGTATGATAATCCTGAGTATGGATTATAAAATGTAATGTAGCCAATTGTGTTTTTGGTATATCTGTCGTATTTGTATATTACTTCAGTAGTTATAAACGGTGGTGGTAGTGATTGAGCTGTTATGTTAGGTGGGTTTAATGGGTAGGGATGTTGGGTAATATTGTTTAACTTAACTGTGATTTCAAACTTTAATTGTAAACTGTTTTGTTGGAGTATTTGAATATTGTGATCACGGATATCGTTGTGAATATCTTGGCGATATTGTAATCTATTAAGTGCCCAGTTATGAAGGCGGTTACTTTCTTGATGTTGTCCAAATAATGGTGGAGGTGCTGTAAATGTATTCCAATCTAATCTTAAAGGAATATTTATTGATGATTGTTCTCGATATCTGGCGTCGAGATTATTTGGAAAATTTAAGTTAAAAGGTGGTGGTGAAATCTGGCTTATTGATGGTGTTGATGGTAGTGATAATGTTTCTGGTAGTGATGAGGATGTTGTTGTATCCGTAGAAATATCTATTGGATCATTGACTAAATTTAGTTCACCTTGTGTAAATGAATGTGTTGTCCAATATGGTAGTCGTGATGCCTGGTTTGGGGGGTTAAAGGGATTTTCACGTATTTGTTCAGATGTTGGTGTTGAACCTAAGTAATCTGATGGTAGGCTTGAGGTGCTACGTTGTGAAAGAAGCGTAGGGGTTTCTGGTAATTTACCAATGGGGTTTTCTGGAGTGTTTTGTGATGGGGATTGAGGTATATCAAAATGAACTCGGGGAGTTTGAAAATTTCTGTTTCGTCGAGGATGTATAATTTGTCTATTTATTTCGACTGTATTTTGGTTTTGACTAGGATTTCTTATTCTACTTAGTTCTTGTGGTAGTGTTGGGTATAGGTTATATGTTGGTTCGCTTAGAGGTGCTTGTCGTTGAACTGGTTCTAGTGGTTCTGATAAACGAGCATGTCGTTCTTCAAAAGTGTATGGATTGTCTTGAAAAGAAATTCGTGTAGATGTTTGAGGATTTTGAGTAGTTGAAGGTGGTGTTGGGTTATCTTGGGATGATGTCGGTGAAGACTGATTCTGTGACTGTTGGGTAGCAATTTTTGATGGATTTTTGAATTGTTACTTTAGTGGGAAGGTCTATGTTTATTATAATATTCTTCCAAAAAAATAATTAGAAAAATTGTTGCTAGGGCAAATGTGATGATTGCTTTCTTTATACATTTGCATATTGTCAAAATGAGGGATGATAAAAATGTTATGAAAATTACAAACAATAAAAAAATATCAGTTCTACTGAAAATTGTTCGTATCATTTAGACAAGTTGTATAAATCGTACCTGTGGATATAATCAAGGGTTTTTAAAAGTTGGAGAAATAGTTCGAATATAGTGTAGAAAATTAAAAAAATATTACAAAAAATGATTAAGATTATTAGAAAAGATTCAAGGATATCAAAAAGAAATATTATGAAAGTTTCAAGTATCGTAAAAAATTGTTTGAGGTTTGTGATAATTTTAGTGACTGTTTGATAGAAGAGCATTTAAGAAATGACTTCGTGATCGAATATTTTTTGTTGTTTGGGGCAATTTTCAAGTGTGGTCGGATTATTTATTAGTTTTTTGACAAGTGGGTTGAGTTTTGTAAAAAATTGTTGGGGGCAATTTTCATGGTGATCGGGAGGTCGTCTTTTTCTTTATTTTTGTTTGTCAAATGATCCGGGGTATGGTGAGATTTTTATACTTTAGGCTAATTAAAATGTTCATTTTGTTACTTTAGGCTAAGTTAACAAATTTGTTTTGGGGGTATTCGTGGTCTGAGTTGGGGAAATATTGTTGATCTTTGGGTTATTAGATAAGGGAGGGGTATGGTATTATGGTGATATTTATTTTAGTTGTCAAGTTGGAGTGGTTTGCTTATTTTTGACCTGGAGGTCGTAAAGTTATAGTTATAGATGTGCCTGGAGTTCTATATGATTCGTCTAATTGGTCTTAGTTTGAGTTAGAGAAAGTGACGGATTGGATGAATCCTATTGGTCTATTTTGAACTAGAATTATTGCGTACTTGTCAGCATGTTATTTTGAAAAATGTAAATGAAAAATGTTTCGGAGGTTTCAAGATTGTGAAGTATAATGTTAAAATTACTTTTGAAATTCCACTTTCTTTAAAATTTTAGATTGGGGGATGAATATTTTATAGTTTTTACATGGTTGATTTCGGAGTCTTGTTGTTTTTCTATTTTCTGATTTGTCGATTTGTTCTTGGGGTATTATTTGTTCGGTCATTTTTTTATTTTTTCTTTGTTTTGGGGATTCTTTATGGTTTTGTGTATTGTTTTTGGTGGCGGTTGGTTTTGTGTTTTGATTTTCGGTGGGGTTATCGTTTTGTTCTGTGTTTTTCAGATGTGGTTCATTTTGAATGATTTTTAATCCTGTGAAAGAATATAATTGAGTTAATTCGCGGAGTGCGTATTCTTTTGGGTAATAAGGTAATAGGTTGTTTCGATGTTGAACGATTTCTTTTTTGTTTGAGTCGGTAATTTTATATGTGACATCAGTGGGTTTTGCAATTATTTGGTATGGTCCTTTTCGAAGGGGTTGTAATTTTTTAGAAATTCCTTTTTGAGTATTAAAATTAGGTATTAAAAACAAATGTTCCAATTTTTAATTCGGAGGCTGGTGTAAAACGTGAATTGATTTGTTCATTAATGTTTTGTCTTTGTAATAACTTTTTTGTTATTTTTTGATAAATTTCATTGTGTTTTTTATCTCTATTTAGAATCCATTCGGTGTGTGTACCGGAGGCTAGTTTAAGAATTTGTGGGTGATGAAAATGATCTTCATCGTGTGTATGTAAAGGTAGGTTATAACAAATTGAATCTTTATTTGGTTGACAATAACCTTGTGCGTTTTTATGAGAATTTGCTGTAAACATTATTGGTTTGCGTGGCTTTTGGTTAAAAACCATTTCGTATGGTGACATTCCTAAAGTTGTCGTAATTTGTGAATTATATGCTAAGGGAAATAATTTTACATCTGCTGACCATTCGGTATATTTTGTATCATTTCCGTTGATGATACATCTAAGATATTCTTGTAATGAACGGTTCATACCTTCGACTAAGCCGTTTGTCCAAGGTGCATGAGATGTACGTGGTTTGTGTTTAATGTTATATAAATGACATAGTGTGATGATTTCATTATTTATGAATTCTGTACCGTTGTCTGTAACTAAAATTTCTGGTAGTCCGAATTTTGCTATCCAGTGTTCATAGAGTGTTGTGTAAGCGTAATAAGCGTTACAATGTGGTACTGGGTTAAGTGCTACATAATGTGTAAATGCGTCAACAATTACCATAATGTAGGAGTTTCCTACGGATGAGGGTGAAATTGGTCCTTTAGTATGAAATGAGATACGATGGTTAAAGTACAAGCTTTGTCCTTTAAAATCTTGTTTTTGTGCTATTTGTTTTTGATTTGGGTAAGGTTTATTTAGTTGACATACTATACAATCATTGCATAGTACTTTTATCCAAATTGGTGCATTTGGGAAGTAAAAATTTTGTATAAAATTTGAATATGTTTTTTCTGATCCAGAGTGTCCTTTAATATTTTGTGTATGTGAAATATTAAAAGCTATAAGAATCATACTTAAAGGGAGACAGGGAACTGTAGATTCATTCAGGTTATACTCTAAAAGGTCTGTATTTTCGTTAATTGTTGTGTTGTTAAATTTGCGAAAGTATCGGAGGAGTGTTTTGTTTCCTAGAATGGTTGAATCTGCCTTGACAGGTTTAGTTTTATATTTGTGCCATGATTTTAGTTGTCTAATTATCGGGTCAAGATTTTGATATTGTTTCAGTGTTGAAATTGTAATTGTTTCTGTTGGAGGGAGAAAAATGTTTTCAATTTCGAATTTAGATAAGGGTATTGTATCAAGTGGGTCGTGAAGGTCAAAAACTTGATTTATTGTGTATTTTGAATCATTTGTTTGTGGTCCTGATAAATTTATTTTATCAGTTAAATCTTCTTTTTCAATTAGTGGAAAATGGTCTTTCTTAGGCGGGTGTTGTTTTGTTCGTTTTTGTTGGGTGTTATTTTTTATCCATTGAGAATATGGGATTGGTTTGAAAGTTGATGTTCCAAGTAGATCAACTTCATAATGATTATTTTGACAATCTAAATAAAGTGGGAAATGTTGTAAACTATTTATTTGTGATTGTTCAATATCAGTTTTTACTGCATATTTGCATTCCAATCGGGGTGATGTTTCGTTTTCTGCAAGGTAGAATTTTATGTTTTTGGGTATTTCAACTGTTGTTTTTCGTGTAAGTAATTCAGGTGGTGTATTTCGACTTAAGGTGTCTGGTAATGCAAGATTTTTTCCTGCAGTCCAAACTATATGTAAGTTTGGAAATTTCATTAGAATTAGTTGAAATCTGTAAACTCGGTGGTTTGGGTTAGATTTTTGTGTAAAGAGAAAGATGATTGGTTTATGGTCTGTGAATAGAACTGTTGGATGTTTTGATCCAAGTATCAGAAATTCATATTCTGTCAGTGTATATATTATGGCTGTACATTCTCTCATTAGAGTTGAGAGTCGTAGCTCTGCTTGAGTGAATAATCGAGAATTTGCTGATATGAGGTTCATTTTATTTGTACCATTATGTGATTGTAATAGTGCTGCACCGATGCCAAAGTTCGAAGCATCGCACATTGCATAAAATGGTTGATTTGAATCTGGAATTGTGTTTGAAATTTGTTCAGTTAAAAGTTTCTTTATTTCTTCAAATCGTGTTTGATGTTCTGTGTTCCATTCAAAATTATTTTGTTGTCTAAGGATGTTATAAAATGGTCGTAGATATAATTGCATTTTATAAACATATTTACTTAAAAAGTTTAACATTCCAAGAAATTCTTGGATTTTCTTTTTATTTGTTGGTGGTTGAAGTTTTTGAATAGCGTCAATGCGTGATTTCAATGGAGTGATTGTTTTTCTTTCTATATTATGTCCTAAGAATTTAACTCTTGTCAAAAAGAAGTGTGATTTATCGGGGGCGGCCTTCAGATTTTCGTTCTGAAGTATTTGGTGATATTTTTCTAAAACATTGAACATCTCGTCTTTTGTTTGTGATTGCATAAAAACATCGTCTAAATAGGTGATTGCGTTTTTCTTGAGTATTAGTGGTCTAAAAATTTTGCTCATAAAAGCTGAAAATGCTGCTGGTCCTATGGATATTCCATAGAATAAGCGGTTGAATTCATATTGTTGGTTTCCGATAACAAATTGTGTTAAACGTCGTGATTGTTCATCTAGTGGCATTTGATTGTATGCACTATTCATATCGGCGGTTGTAAAGTATTTGCCGTTTATTTTTGTTAAAATAACTTGTATTGGTTCAATGGGCCAATTACATTTTGATTCATCTATAAGTGAATTGAGGTATCTAGCATCGAGAACGATTTTTAATGATTCTCCTTTAGCTAGAATGATAACGGGGTTGATAAATGTGTTCCCTTTTGGTTGTTCTTCTTTATTAACTGGTGATATAATGTTGTATTGTTCTAAAATATCGAGTAATCTGTTCACTTTATCATGTAAGTGAATTGGTACTTTACTTGCTCTCTGTTTTTTGAAAACTGCGTCTGGTTTTAACGGGAGATGTAGTGATGAACTGATTTTTCCAACATCGAATTTTGATGTTGCATAGACTGATGAATATTTAATTAGCTGTTTGGCTAACTTTTCGAATTCGTCTTGTGTTATTTGTGAATGTTGGAAATTAAACATTGTTAAAAATTTCTGTTGGTCCTCTGTGTAGTTACTTATGTTGAATGTAGGTTTGAAATATGGAGTTTTTGTGAAATAATCCGTATTTCTGTTTTCGTTACTTATTATATTATTTATAGATAATTCTTCATTAAGAATTGTAGATTGGCAAATATCTAGTAATTGGAGTATATTATTTACGCGATAGGCTTTTTCGTGTATTGGTGATATTGTAGCGTTGGTTTCACAATATCCTAAAAGTCCTAAAGGTAATGTTACTTGGTAAGGTGTGTTGTTATAGACATGTAAGGAAATGATATCTGAATTCGAATTTTTCAAATATTTTATGGATGAGATTGTGATTTTGAAAAATTTGTGAATAGGTTTGAATTCAAAATCTGACATATAAAATTTTTGTTTGTTTTGTTCTTTATCATATTGGTGAACTTGTTTGATTGAAAAATTATAGATATTTCCTGATAGTGGTTTTAGGTGTTTTCTTTGTTGGTTAAATATCGGGTAGAATTTTGAAAAGAATGGTGGTTGTTTATTTAATCTTTGAAAAAATGTTAAGGATGTTTCTTTTGTTTTTGTATATTTATCTTTGATTAATATTTTACTATTTAGGATGTTAATTGTTGGTATATACTTCGAAATAAATGGTATTCCAATGATATTATATTTAATATCAGTGATATGGAATATTTGTTTAAATGGCTTATTTAAAATTTTGCTTTGCTCCATTGTTCTGGTGGGGAGGAGAAATAATTGGATTTTTCCGTAGTTTATCAATGTTGATCCTTGTGCTGTTGCTAACTTACTGGAGGTTTCAAGAGGTGTTAGCTTTGGGTGTAAAGTTTTTATTTCATTCCATGTGGGGATGTTTATTATGTTTGATTCTGCTCCTGAATCAATTAAAAAATCTATTTCAAGGTCTGGTGGTTGAAATTCTTTATTTCTTGGGCTTTCTAAGAGAAATGGTATTGTCCAAATTTTTTCCTTGGGTTGTTCTTTTTGTATATTTTGATAAATGTGGTTTGTATTCAAGCATTTTGTTTTGATATTTTTATTGGTTTGATTTGTAGTGTTAATCTCATTTGTTTCTTGCGTCGTTGGTGTGGAATTTATGGGTGTAGTGTAATAATTTTGAAGAAATTCTGATTGATTTTCATATATGTGTGATGAAAAAGGTTGTTCATATATGACAGATTCATAGTCATTTTCGACTTTTATCATATTGATAGAAAGAGTGTTTTCTGTATCGCTTTCTGAATCTGATGATGTACAGTTTATTTGATTGAGTTGTAACGTATCAGTTACTGTGTCATCAATACCTGGAGGGTCTGATGTTGTTTCTGGATTAGATTGTACTTGATTAATATGTCTTTGATGTTTAGGTGTAGTACTTCTGTGGCGATTATTAGAATTATTATAGTTATTATTATTCCGGTGTGGTGATTGGGAATAATTTCTATAACGATTATTATAACTTGAGTGTCGATTTTGTGAATTATTTCGCGATCTGTTTTGGTAATTATTGTTTGGTCTGTTATAGTTCGATCTATTATATGAGTTATTCCTTGATTGATTGTTCGGGTAATTCTGGTTTCGGTTGTTTGAATAACTTCTATTTCGATTATAGGAGTAGTTTCTATTCCTATTGTATGATGAATTTCGTGATTGGTTGCTTGGATAGTAGTTATTTCTTGATTGGGAATTAGATCTAGAAACAAATCGTTGTGTATTTGAATGTGATCTGGAGTAGTTATTTCGACTATTTGGTCTATTGTAGTGATTTTGTGATGAATTATGCGTGTTTCTTCGTTCTGGTGATCTTCCTCTATAACTTGAGTTATATGGTGATTGATTTCTTGTATAATTTGTATTGTTCGGGAGTGGTTTTCCTGAACTGTTGTTGCTGTAGACTGTTTTGTTCGGTAGGTTTTGATCTTTTTTCATGTATTGATGGAATGATTTATTTGGTTCTTTATATTTTTGAGGTTTATTTTGATTGTCTTGCTGTTTTTGTCTACATTCGGAAATACTATGTCCGTATCGTCGGCAATAATTACACCATTTTTTGAAAGATGGTTTGCCTTTAAAGTTTGGGTTCTTTTCGTAAATATTGAGTATTTCAGTGATTTTTTCAACGAGGTCTGTCTCTGATTCCTGTATATTATTAATATTAGTGGGAGTCGTTTCAATTCTGTTAACGTATTGTAATTTCAGATTTTCCCTTTCTTCTAGTTTCATCGTGATTTCTGCTTGTTCTAATTTGTCTACTAGTTTTCGAAAATCTAAATCGGGTTCTCGAATTGAAGAAGGATGGGATGCTCTCTTTTTTATTGCTATTTTCCTTAATTGTGGTGTTAAGGTCATCATTAAGATTTCTGTCATCTTTGTGTTTTTATAGTCGTGTGTATTTAATGAATATGCTTTTCGAACTAGTGTTTCGATTCGTACTGCTATTTGCTTGATGGTTTCGTTTGGTAATCTGCGAATTTCATTACATAAAACTCTTTGTTGTTGTTTGTTTCTTTCGGAGTCAAACATTTTTGAAAATTCCTGTGTAAACCTTTTCCAGTTTGATTTTATTTCTAGAGGTAGTACTGAAAACCATTTTTGGGCTGCGCCATCTAAGGTTGTTTGTATTAACGCTGTGCGTCGATGTATCCAGTTTTGATGTAGTGGCGTATTAATTGGTTCAGGTCCAATATTTAAAATCAGGTTTGCTGTTACTGCATTTAAATAATCTTCTACAGAGTATTCAGGGTCTGTTCCTGTGAAAACCATTAAAGGTTTGTTTGATGTTATTGATGATCCACCCATAAGGTATGGATTCATTGTCATTTGTAATGATTCTGCTGCATTTGGCATTTGAGAAAAATTTGAAAGTTGGTTTCTTGTTATTTCATGTTGTTGGAGATAATATGGGAGTGGTATTTCATTTTGCATTTGTGATGGTTGATACGAGTGTGCAGTCATTGGATTTTGTTGTTGAATTGGTTGAAAAGATTGTGTATTAATTAGATTTTGTTGTTGAATTGGTTGTTGATGTTGTGCATCTATTGGTTGTGGAGAAAAATTTCTATGATTTGTACGTGTTTTCTGTATTCCTTGTCTACGATATTCTTGAGTATTTGGTGCAAATATATCTGGTTGTAAGAAATCATCATCTGAGGATAAATAATCCATTTGATAAGATGTCTGTTTTTTATTTTTATTTTGTTGAAAAAATGGGTAATTTTCACTGTGATCCTGTGGAGGATTTGTTTGGAAATTTATTGAATTAGGTTGGGTCATTGGGTTATCCCAATTTCGAGATCTTGTATATTGGTTAAAATTTCTTTGTGGTTGATTATATGTTTTTGATGGATGTGTATAATTATAATTATGGTCTGTAAAGTTGTTTCTAGTGAATGTTTTGCGTGTTTTTGATGGTAATGTCATGGGTCTGTATGTTTGGTAATCCATATGTGAATATTTAGGGGCAACCGAAGGTTTAACGGTTGATTGTAAGGTTACCTGTGTTTGTGAAGGATTTGTATTTCTTGGTGTTGTTAAATTTGGGCGTATTGGTGAAATACTTTGTTGTGTAGTTGTTGTGTGTACAATTTCTTCATTTATGAAGTGTGATGGTGTCTGGATATCTTGTTGAGTAAGATTCCTAGTTCCATTGAGGTTTTCATTGTGTATGACTGTAGAGTTTAAACTATTATTTTGTGTATCGGGCAAAAATGTATTATAGTTTAATGGTGTTGCATCAATGGTGAATGGTATTACTCTTACATAATCTCTTATGTAAGATATCGTACTTATTGCTTGACTTGAGATTGATTGTGGGAAGCTTATAAATGCGGGATGAGACCATTCGGGGTCCCAAACATAATCTGATTGTTCTGTGATAGCGGTATCATCGTTCGAGTTTTGGGGTCTAAAATTTTTTCTTGCTTGTGCAATTAAATCAATATCGTGTGTGAAATAATCTATTATGAACCATGCCAAAATTTTTTGTAGATCGTGTTTTGTATGTTGTGAAACGTCGTCTTTCGTGAAATTTTCTTTAATGATGTTTAAATAACTAGAGAGTAGTGTGATTTCATGTCGTACTCTTATATGTTTAGATGTTTCTGTCGGTGAGACATTTGGTATCTGGATTTAGTTTTCTAATATCGATATATAACTATATATTATTGCGAAAACTTCATTGGTGAATATGGAGTTTGCTCTTTGTGAGTTATGATATTGGATGCTTTTTATATATTCTGAAAAAACTTTTGAAAATTCTAAATCAAGATCGTCTGTTTGGATTGTATATTTTCTATTATTATGGTTTGGTGAGGTGAATTCTATGGAGTAGATTCCATACTGTTGTGTTATGTTGCATATATCTTTTAAGTAGTGGTCTATGATTTGTCTTTTGATTTTTACATCTGGGAACTCTGTTTTACATGGACTGATTCCGGGTTCAAATAAATTTAATAGTAAATTTTTGCAAAATATATGCTGTCCTCTATCAGTGGTTGCATCTACTATAAAAGGAAAGATTTCATCATCATCTGGGGTTTCGTCACCTGGGGTGTGCGTTGAGCTCATTTTTTCGTTCGATGACTGTTAATATGTAATTATTAATGTGTCGAATTGGTTGATTCCAATTGTATAAATGTACTGGTTTGTGTTTATACTGTTTTTTTATTCTTCTTTTTCCTCTTTTTGATGAATTTGAAGTTGTTTCTGAGTCAGAAAAATATAATTGATCGTGAAGTGGGCAATTTTTATCTATTGATTCTTTTAGTTTGTAAAGTTCGTCTAAACTGTTGGTTTCTGATTCTGAAAATGCGTTTCGATTTTTTGAAAATCTTTTTCGTGTTATTTGTCTTTGTTTCGTTATTATTTTTCTTTTTAGTGTTTGTCGTTTTGTTCGAATGTATCCAACTGTTTGTGTATGAGGTGTGATTACAAGGTCGTATTTTTTGTTATCTATTTCACAATTGTGTAAAACGATTGTTTGTTTATTTCCTAGGTTTTTAAATGACATAAGGTTTAGGATGACGGATGCAAAAGGTTGTTAAATGGTTTCTATTTTCCTAAACTGTTAGTTCTTACGATTTTTTGGTTAGCTTAACCTGGGTCTATTTGTTCAGGGTTGGAGAGAAAAGTATATCGATTCCGAAGAATGATTTTTTACTTTCTCGTGGCTAGTATAAGTTAAGGTGTTAACTTACTTAATCTTACTTAGGGGTAGTGATTGTGTTCAAGGGTTGGAGAATAGTAAATCGATCCACAAGGTTCAGGTATAATTAGAACGCGAGTAGTTCGTTAGATACTATTTTAAACTTACTAAGTCTAAGATTTATCCTGGGTCTGTTAAGAGGGGGGGGTCAAGTGAAGGATGAATAACCGAAGTTCTTCACTGTTTATCCTAATTTGAATGATTAGTTTTGTTTAAAAATTTCTATTAGTCTTAGGTCTTTAGAAAGGGTTGGGTAGTGAATCGACGTTTGAGGTCGTTAGACACTAATTAAGTGGGTGGGGGAGAACAAAGTTGTTCTGTTTGATCCAAGGATAAGCCTTGATGATCAAATTTGAAATTTAATTAAGTAGAAAATGATTTAAGATCCAAGGATAAGCCTTGATGATCTGGTTTTAAAATTAAGTGAATTTAAGTTTTAATAAAATTTTAAATGTGTGTAAAGGAAAGATTTAGTGTTTTGATGATATTAGTGGGTTTATGATTGCTGTTATGTTTTAGGTGATGGAGCTGGAACAACAGGATGATTTATGATTACTAACCATTTATTGTCATGCTACTAATTTTTATTTTTTATTTTTCAATAAATATTTTTCAAACATGTTTTGTATATTACTGCAGAGTTTTAGGAAAACGATCTTAGATCTTTTTATCAATCGTTATTGTATATTAATAATTTTGTTTAGCGCCTGAAATGATTTTGAAGATTAACTTCAAGGTTTTATGTTTGCAAATGAAAATCTAAATTCATTGCCAGTAGTATTCTAAATATAAAAGTTTGTTCTGGTTTTTGCCTAACTATCATATAGCTATATGGTAAGTTTCTACTTTGTCGTATGTCGTCTCTGGTTCGAGGTCTTCTTCCAATTCCGGGTAGTTCTGTTATGGTTCGGAATATTGGCTCTGATCTATTGAGTCGTAGAGACATTTCGATTAAATTATTGTCGTATAACATTTTGTAGATGTTTTTGTCTAATTTCTAATCTATTTTGGTTAATTCTAAGCTATTAAGGTCTTGTTCGAGACTTATGGTCGCACCAGATGAGTTAGGACTGGAGTGTATAACTCATAGAGTAATTTCGGATAGGGTACACCGTCTGCTCGTCACGCTATCTTATTTTCGGCCGGATAGATTCGTGCAACTTCTTAGTCTAATACCGATCCTAATCTTACTCTTATACTATCTAGTCTCAGGTTGTTTAACTAGTCTCTGCTAGGCTCAATAGATCTAGGGTATACTGGTTTATTGCGGCTGCTGAAGTGCTCGGGAGAGTCCAACTAATTTCTAAGTTAAATTCAAATCTCTCTGGTGCTGAAATTACAAGTAACTTCAGCACTTACAAATAAGTGGGTTGTTAGTTAGATGGATCATGATTGGTTAATATTAAATACTTTACATTGGTAAAATATCTAATTTATCCAATCATAAAATGTAGTTTAGATCAGGTTCCAGTATTCAGGTGACCTTCACGGCACCAGCTTGATTTATATTTGGCTGTTTAACGACAGACCAATTTTAAACAAGTCAACTAACTTTTGATGAAGAAATTGGCGATTATACTAGTTAGTAAAGCCCCGTGTCTTCCTCTATGATTTCTTGGCCTGGGTTGCAATGATTTGACCGAAGCACTTTACGGACAGTTTCTTTCTACAAAAAAATATTAACAAAGGCTATTTTTTCCATCGTTGTACGGCCCAATACAATTTGAGGGGGAAGAGTAATAAACAAAATGGTTTAAGACCAGAAACGGTAAGCAAAAAAACTGAAAAAAAGCAGAAACAGAAAATTATAAATTTTTGTTAGCTAATCAGTAAAACAGGTGTGAGAACAGTCAATTAATGAAGTAAAGCAGTGAAGAAATTAATGAAGAGACATAAATTGCATGATTTTGTTACTTTTTTGTTAAAAACTTTATGGATAATATAATCATTTCATTGGTAACATTGGCTATTCCAAGACTTATTTTTATCAATAAGCACATGTAATTCAATAACTGTCTGTTTTTTCTGCTTTTAGACCGTTGCTGCTCTTGAACCATTCTGCTCATTGACATAGTCACTAATTCTGTTTTAGTAATAATGCTCACAAGATTTTGATTTGCCCGTTACACAGAAGTTAGCTGATTTGATAAGCGAATGACGCTAGACAAATAGGGCGACAAGACATTAAGACACGACATTAAGAAGACAAATTAGCATTAATACATTTAAAAAGAACTGTTCCATTTTAAGTAGTGTACTTTTTTCAGAAACACAATTGGGGAACTGCGTGTAGCATTGTCTTAAACTGCCAAAATAATTTTCGTCATAACAGCTACCGCCATTCCTAGAACAATCAAACAAAAAAATAAAACCAGAAAGTAAAAATCACGTGGTAGAATAAAAACTTCAAATGTGAGTTTTGTTCAAATTTTTCACCTGTGTTTCATACCAAATATTACATTGCATCTTGAAGTTTGTTCACATCTCGACACTGCGTGTCTCGAGTTGCACACAAATTTTCTTGATGGAATAGATAGCTGTTGCTTATCTACTACAAAAAAAACTCACAATTTACCGGATCTTCTTATCGAACATGAGATCTAACACTGCAAAAAATACGGTTCTTTAGTGTTTGAGTATTGCTTTAAAACTAAAGCTTTTAAGTTCAATCAAAGTCAGCCAAACTGTTCATTGAGCGTCAATGAGTCAATGAGTCAATTTTAAGAGTCAATGAGTAGTTCAGACCCTTATTTTGGTCTTAATCATTTTTTTTCTTTTTATTTAAAAAAAAATCTTGAATTTTGCTCAAGCTCAAATTTGATTTTTCAATGTTTGGTAATTGCTTCCTTTTAAATTAAGTTCATTTCTTTTGTGAAAAGAAAGGCAACCTCCTATCGAACAGCAAAATTGTGGAGGTCACGAAAACGCTATCGACTTCTATTATTGAAACTTGAATTTAATTTTCAGATTTACCAACGGAAAAAATTTTTACTTTATCATCCAGTTTTCTCAGATTAGGTTAATTTAAAAAATATAACCTTATCATTAATTTCTGTGAAAATTTCAAAAAAACTTTAAGGCCATTTAATTTTTATTTTGAAATTCGAAAGTTTACATTTTTGTTCATTAATTATTTTCTAAATGTCTGTCAGCTATATTCATGGTTGTCAAGGTTTTCCAACTCATTGAAAATAGGGAATAACTTTGTTTTCGGGTGTGTTTGAGTTTTTATTTTTTTGGTTTTCCACGCAAAATCAGGTACCACAAAAAATCATCGGACTGGCTGGATTGAGTGATATATCATATTAAAAACCCTTTCAGTTTTGATTCCAGCGACATTAAAAACAAACTTAAAAAACCGGTTTCAAAATTTTCCGGTAGTATTGAGAATAACCGGTTCGAAATTTCTTTTTTCTGTAATTTCGACTAAATAAAGTGACAATAACTTGTTTAATTGATCACTTAGGCTACAAAATCTTGATTTTTCCAAACAAAAATTTTTTTTGAAAAGCACTCACTTCGCTCGCAGGAAATATTGTTGTTCAATTTTTTTTGCGTTTTTTTCCATCGAGTGTTGTCGATTATGTCTTATTTACGAACTTTTTTCGCGCTTGTCGAGTTTTATCATCATATCATCACACCACGTACAAAAATGGCACAATTTTTAATGTGTACTTTTAATGTAAATATAACTTAATAATGAACCTGGAAACTTAGTTTTATTTTTAGTTTTTATGAATATGTTCGGAACATTCTGTGCTACTTGCCTCCGACTATCCTTGTTTCTGATATCAATTTTGCTGACAAAGCATAAAGTTGAAGCCTCCGATTTAATGGCCGAGCACGGCTTAATAAACACAATTGTTATAATCAAGGTCTCATCAAAATGCTCGAACAGACTTTTGAAAAAAAAAACACATTAGGAAGTGACAAATGGCTTACAAAATATAGTAGCGTCAAAAAAATTTTTGGTTTGCCACTGAAAAAGTATAAGTTGATTTAAATTGACGAGTTCAAATATTTTCAGAGTCTGGTACACTGGGCGAGGATGAGTTCGTGCAGCTGATGCACTACTTCCTGGAGCAAGGACACCCGGATCCCTATCAACAATTGGAGGAGAGCTTCCAGTTCTTCGACGAGGAAGGCACTCAACGCATTCCTATTGACCGCATGCTGTCAGTCTTTGTCTTTATGTATTTCAATCTATGGAACTTTGGGCAGAATGTTGCGACTTTTATTTTTTTTTGGGGGGGGGGGGGGGAGGGGGAATTGGGAGACCAGTTTACTAGCATGCGTGCCGCTTAGCTTGCGGCTGTTAGCACAAGTAGAATTGAGTTTGTTTTCTCCCATTTGCAACTGAAACTCAAGGCATGCGTTTAGCATCAAAGGGAGCAATTAGTTTTATTGCGCATGCTAAGTGCACGCATTCATGTCGCTACGCGTCCCCTTTTTCAACAGTTATAAGTTCAAAAATATGGTGTAAATACTTTTTTTTATTTTTTATTTCACGTAACGAATAATGTGATGTAAGTGGAATAAAACAAGTGTTTACGCTTTATCTTTGAAGTAACATATTTTTTGGAAACAACCCGTACTCAAGGAAATATCTGTACAAGATCTGAAGTTCTTTTTTTCTCAGATAAATTGGTTCTCAGATCTGAAATTTTTTATTTCAGATCTTGATTAGAATTTGAAAATTTCAGATCTGAAGTTTGGATCTGAGAAACCTTTTAATGAACTATTATTTATGCATTCTGAGCAAACCATTGAGTTTTTTTGATGTTTCTGCAATATAAAATTATGTTTAGATTAACTAACGGTGTTCAACTGTGTTAAAATGTTTTCAAAACTTGTTGGTAGACCTATCAATTTTTTGGTTTTCATGCGCTACTTATGCGCTTCCAATGTTTATCTCATGCTTGAGGCTTTGCTTTTTAGCTAGCAGAAGCTATCAAATACTCAAGTATCAAAAATAGCAAAATTGTTTGAGAATCATTGATTTTTCTAGGTCTGAAATAACTAAGGAAAACTAAATTTCAGATCTGAAATTAGATCTGAAATAGATTTTTTCAGATCTGAATTAACCAAGAAAAACAAATTTTCAGATCTAAACTAACCTATTCCTAAAGTATCCAAGCGTTTTTTTAAACATTTTACAAACCATTTCAGATCTGAAATTCAATATTGAAAATAGTATTTCAGATCTGAATAAACCAAGAAAAACAAAACTGCAGATCTAAACTAACCTATTCCTAAAGATTATTTCAGATCTGAATTAGAACATTTACTAGGTACCGAGAAATACATTGAAACACAAACATTTTTTTTAAATCATCCACTCTAGTAAGTTTAGTTGAAAAAGTGATGAGAGAAACAAGAAAAATCTTTAAAAAATTTTTGCAATGCAAATAGAGACCAAATGGGCTTTATTATGATACTCACGGTTTAATCTGTCAGCTTTTTTGGGAGCAAAAATAGAGTGCAAAAATAAGTTCTTTTTCAGAAATTTAGTCTAGTGTTCATTTTAAAAAAAAAATTTTTGAGTTTTTTCTAAAAATCCATCCATCGTACGCTATGTAAAGTGCAAAGCGCGATGTTTTGCTCATAGCAAAATTTTGAATAGAACAAAAAGCACGCCTCAATTCTTGATTTTAAGAAGGATTAAATCTTTGTCTAGGCGTTAATAGCACGAAACATATATCAGCGTCTCAAATGACCTTGAGATGCTGAAATTGGCTCGGAATCCAGAAAAGTGAATCCAGATAATTCACACCATACAATTAAAATGCTTTCAACTGGCCGGTTTGTTTCATTGAATGAAACCAAGGCTACTATAGGACAATTAAATGAAAAAAAAATTGAAATTTTGATGACTTTGTTTTAATTCATAGAAAAAATTGATTAAATTTGCAAAGTTAATCTTTTCTCAGATATATAATATATATATATATATATATATATATATATATATATATATATATATATATTATATATATAAATAATGATAAAATGATATAAAAGATAAAAGATATATATTTTAGAACTTTGGGGTTCGAAAAAGGCTAATTTGAACAGTTTAGGATAAAATACGCTCGATATATTGCTTTCTTTCACCACGCGTAAGCGGCGGATTAATGCGATCCCAATCGAATTGAGACAAAAGATGAATACATTCAGTTGTAGTTTATATTAGCGTATGGTGATATATATTGAAATAAAAACAAGACTGCTCGTATCAGGGCGAAACCCTGAATGTTCCGACAGTCTTTTAAGGTTTATGGAGCAGTAATAACATTAAAAATGAATGTAATAAAACAAAATGAGTTTTTTTTCTGAAAATTGAACTTTTTTAAAATAAAAATCATTCCCCTACACGCCATATAAAGCACAAAAGAATAGATTTCGCTGCTAGTAACAATCAATTATGGCAAATAAGCTTATTTGAACCAACTTGGAACGATTTCTAGAACGGATTAAATCTCCGCTTACGCGTTAAAGGGAGCAATATATCGCGCGTTAATTGTCCCAAATTGGTCAAAATGGCCAAAATGACAACCTATAAACCCTCATAACTTTACGAAAAATGATCACAGGTGAAATATCTTTTCAAATTTAAGCTCAGGACAACAATAGCTTTCGAATGATATAAAAAAATTCCATCAAAAATGGCTAGTTAAAAAGTCGAAATTTGTCTGGAAAAAAACCCACCCCGAGCACAAATATTCCGTTACTTCGGTATCGATAGTCGGAACAAAAGCATTCTATTTTTTGATAACTTAGTCATTTTTGCAGCCAAAAGTTTTTGATATTGAACTTAAAGTTTCAAAGTTCTGTTGAAACATTCAGGGCTTCGCCTTGATAAACAAACAGCTCGGTAACTCAAGTCACCTTTTTCCACAGAACCTTTGGTCATCTAAAATTGCATTTGCTAACAAAAAAATTGCCAATAAATTAAAGCAAAACATAAATTGACAAAAAAGAACTTTAAAAAATGAAGTCGGTTCCTGCTCATCACACCTAGATTTGGTTAGACAGAAACGGGTTATGTAGAAATGTTCCAAAAGGGACCCTTTGGTTGGCCAAGGGGTCATATGACAGAGGAGCTCCCAAATCTGCTACTGTTTCCAATTAAAAAACTAAAAAAACGCAATTAAAAATTTGATAGCTTGAAGATTCTGGCGTTCCTTTTGTGTTGTTACCATAATTGAACTGATGACGCAAAATTCCTTATGTGGCAATTTAGATATATGTCTTTATTTGACCCCCTCTTAATTAGACCGATTAATTTTCTGGATAGCAGCTTATTGAATCGCATTTGAAACTATCTTTATAATACTATTGAATAATGTAAAACTGACCTGTCTACCTTTTGGCAAAAACGGCTACAGAACGTTTGATAATTAGCAATTAAGATATATTGTTACAGCAGTCCCCCCTAATTAGACCTATCAGCTTTGTGAATGGCAGCTCATTGGATCGCATTTGAAAACAGCATTAGAGTAAAAATTAATTATGTCAAAATGAACTTTCTCCTTTTTCGCAAAAAAATGGCTAATAAACTTTTGATAATTAGCAATTAAAATATATTGAGTTGCTGCAGTCCTTCCTAATTAGACCGATTAGTTTTTTGAATGGCGGCCTATTGAATCTCATTTGAAAGCAGCATCATAGTACCATTGAATAATTTCAAAATGAACAAAACTTTTGGGAATTTTTTTATACATGCCTTGACGTGTTTTTTTTTGTTTCTTTTCGACTCTCAGGACTAGTAGAAAAGATATCTTCGATTGGACCACTATAGGGATACTATGATTAAGCAAATTCAGAGATAGGTGGTCCACAAACTTTTGTTAAGACCAACTTCCTTGTTTTTTGCAGACAAATATAGTCCCGACTGAAAATAAAAAACCTTTGCAACTTAATCATTTCACCTTAAAAAGCGACACGATAGAGCCTTTTCTAACTCTGAATTTTGGTTCGTTATTGTTCCGACTTTCGATAGGAAAGTAACGGAATATTTGTGCTCGGGGTGGGTTTTTTTTTTCTACAGACAAAATTTGACTTTTTAACTAGCCATTTTCGGTGGAATTTTTTATATTATTCGAAAAGTATTGTTGTCCTGAGCTTAAATTTGAAAAGATATTTCACCTGTGATCATTTTTCGTAACGAGATCGAGGTTTAAAGATTGCCATTTTGGCCAATTTGGGACAATTAACACGCGATATATTTCGCGCTATTAACGCGTAAGCGGAGATTTAATCCGTCTTAGAAATCTTTCCAAATTGGTTGAAAGAAGCTTATTTGCCATAATTATTTGTGACAAGGAGCGAAATTTATCCTTTTGTATTTTATATGGCGTGCGGGGGGATTATTTTCATAGACAATTTCAAATTTTAGAGAAAAGAAGTTTTCGTTTTGTTTTATTACATTTAATTTTTTAATGTTATTACTGCTCCATACACCTTAAAAGGCAGTCGGAACATTCAGGGCTTTGCCCTGATAAGAGCAGATTTGTTTTTTCTTTGCTGCGTAGTTCAACTTTTAAAAGCAGCTGATTGTTTTTACTCGGATTTAAATTCATTTTTGATCAACCTGCAAATAGTTTTACTTCGCTCATTGAAGGTTTCAACCATAAGAAGCATTACGCCAGAGCAAAATTGAAAGCATATATAGTGTCTTCGCGCTGTTTTTGTAAATACGCAAAGATGAGTGCTCTCGATTTGCTGTAAAACCTTAAAAACAAACGAACCAACACGGCCGTGAAACTCACTTCCGTTCTTTCGTCGTGAGGGACGGAGTATGCTAATAAAATCTTGAGATCATGATTTTTAGATTTTTCTTAGAATTTTGCCCTTCAGGAGTTGCACCGAATTCAAATTTTGTTGTTTCAAAAATTGTATCAATAGTTCCGAAAATATACGTTTTTTCTAATAAGGTAGTTTAATAGCAATTTGATTCATTTCTCTGATATTATGATAAAATACAAAGCTTACTCGTTTTGAGCCGACCGGGCTGCCAAAAATTATTTAAATGCAGTCAAAAAAATTTTTCAAAATTTCTTAATTTTTTTAAAATGTTGATCGTTTTTTTTTAATGTGAAACTACTCTAGAGACATGAAAAAGCTGTTACAAAATTCAAGGCTTTGGCCATATACGAGCAATTTTGTAGAAAAAAAAAATTAGAATGGCGTTTTTGTCAACGAGTCGAAAGGAAAAAAGAAAAAAGCTGACCCCCTCTCAGTCTGGTTGTCCCTGAAGTTTTTAGTAAAGGTAATGCGATCAAGCCATAGCAACTTTTGAACCGATCTAGTGATAGGTTCTAAAAAACTAAGAGAAAAATAATTGTTGAGATTTCTCGTCTTGCTTGTTCTTGTGATTATCCAAAACAAAAACTTTATTTTTACTCTACGAGCACTATTTTTCGATAACAAAAATAAAGCACTGGATAAAGTGTGTAAAGAGCTTTGTGGTTCCAATAGATATCAATTGGAGTATGCAACTACGAGTTGATTTTGATATGCAAAAAGTAACCGCGTTTGGTTGTCTCAAATTATCAAGCGGGGGAAAATTTTTTTTTGAGTTCACTCCTAATTTTTATTAGGCTTATGCCAATTCCATTATATATCATGATTATTAGCATTTATGCCAAAAACTGTAATGCAAACCCGGGTTGAAGTTCCACCGTTAACTGTCGCGTTTTCTGTATTATACCAGTGATCGCGATCTTCCAGCGCTGATTCGTGAACAGTTCAGAGTTTTTTGCATAGCTAACTTGCGATATGACAGGGCTAATTCAGTAATGATTCCGTTGAAAATCATCGCTAAAACTTCAACTCAATCTAGTAGCTTTCAACTCAAAACAAAAGAAATTTCAACTCAATCTAGTAGCTTTCAAATGACAGTCTTAATTGATAAGCCCCTTAACTTGGTGATAATAAAGTTATGATATCGCAGAGGTAATATATTTATCTTTAAAACTGTTAGTTGAAAGATCGAATCCCGGTAGGTCACTATTTTTGCTCTATTTACAGGTTTTATCGCTGTTTGATTACTGAAAATTAGCCAAATTAGCAATTATTTATCAATAAATTTTGCTATTGTGGCAATGAACATCGATAATTCATCGATGGCGACCGCTGTTTTTTAACTTTTTTATCGCTAATTTCCTATTGACAATGGTTGCTCCCGGGAAGAGTTGCGGCCGTGAAGAATTGCTGCAATGTAAAAAGGGATGATAAACCAAAAATTCCAAAATAAAAAGTTGAACAAGCGATGTCAATTGTACATGAACATAGCTTATAAGCAGTTTTTTTTTCTCAGAGGCAATTATTTTGATAGATTTCGAGTCAATGGTTGAAGACTTACCTGTGGGTACTTCTAACAAAAATTTATTAATTTCCAAAACTTATTACGAAATCTCAAAAACCATAAATTCGAACTGGTTTGCTTTATAACAAAATTGGATGGCAGAGCTCATTTGTTTCAGTCATATGATAAAAAGTTCAATATATTTGTTATTGTCGAACAAAAAGTAAATTATTACAAACTGATATCACATAAAAAACAGTTTACTCATTGATTGTTCCATTATGCACGAAGTATTATTACGCTCTTTTATAAGTTTTTGAAGTTTTTTTTAGTTTTTCTGGATCTTGCCTTGATGAGCAATTGGGCTCGTGCGGGATGCTTGCGAGTTAAACACTGTTGCTTTATCTCTGTTTCACTGAAAAATTCAAACTTTGTCCAACTTTCTTATGGGAGAGCAGTTTTGAATTAACTTAAGTTTAAAGTTCAGTGGTTCGAGGTTGAGGCAAAAAGTATTACAGAAAAGCTTTCAACGAAGCTCACGACAGGTTCTCATAATAAAAAGCTGAACAGTTTATTTCTGTGATTTGCAGTGAGATTGTTCAGTCACTCGGCGAGCCCCTGAGTGAAGCGGAAAAGGAGGACTTCTTAGCAGATCTTCAGGCAATCGACAACGACAACTCGGGTGAGCCGACGCGTCTTTTCCCTTATACGGCTCAAGATATCAAAATTGTTAATTGTGCCTGTTTTAATCACAAAAATCCTGACTTTATTTTGCGGGATTTATATCAACCAAACATATTTGAGTATTGTGATTCAATTTTTAAAATAACAAAAATCTCAGTTTTGGGCTGTATAACAGAGAAGACTCAAATATTTGCACTAATTTTCTTAATTGCAACTTTCTCAGATTTATTATATAGCATTCTTAACTGATATTTTCAAAACTCGCGTATGGATTCGATAGTTCGAATTAGTATTTCGGTTGTTCTTGTTTTTTTTTACCATGAGCTTTTAGGGAAGCAAGAAACATTTTTGATATAAAACTTTTTTCGAAACTAACATGTTATCGCTACTATGTAATCTACGTAAACTAATAAGTGACGATCCTCTTTATCGGTTCAAGATTGCACCAAAAACTCTGTTGCACCAAAATTTTTCTGTTGATCTTTCGGAGCCATCGTACTTTTTTCTGAGGATATTTTCATGTAGTAAGGACGCACAGGTACCTAGAAAAAAGCCGGAAGTAGTTTAAAGTTTCTATGCTATCTTCGACAAATGTTCGAGAATCTTCAAGATCTTGACAAGATTTTCAAGATAACTGGACCTGGGAGTTTTGATGAAACCAAAAAAAAAATAAAGATAAACATAATAAACTCCTGATGATACTAATGAGAAGATCTGAGGTGATGGTCGACGTGTCGAAATGGTTTTCAGGCACAATCGAAATGTCCGAGTTCATTCAGTTGATTTGCAACCAGGAAGACATCTACCGCAAACAACCACCCCCTCCCCCACCCCCAGTCCCGGAGGACGAGGAGGGAGACGAAGAACGGAGGCCGGGGGCATTTGTACACGAAGAGGATCCAATTGAGGTGACGGAAGAAGCACCCCCTATGTCTGGAACTCCACCACCCCCACCTGCACCCGAAGATTAGCAACATTATCGGGAGCTCATCGTGACTTTGACTCAAATACAAAATTGCCACAATAGCACTTTGCATTTAATTATTCCTTAAGTTTAATTTCAACTGCTGCGTTTGAATTTCAAGATGTCTCGAGTTAGGTATTGGAACGTTTCAACCCATTTTTTTCATTAAGTAGACAGCAGACTCAAACAGAAAGGCTACATGACTGCTCGTATCAGCACAAAGCCTTGAATGTTCGGACTGCAATTCAAGATCTATAAAAAAAGTGTTCAAAAAAATTAGAAAAAAATTTTGAAATGATTTTTTTTTGTTAAATTTGGTTTTGAAAAGCATCCCTCCACACGTTGTGCAAAATACAAAGTTATATTTTAAGGACATTGCCAAGTATTTAATAGACGAGAGGGCAAGCTTCAATTTTATAAGGAAACAAAGAAAACAATAAGGAAACAATTGTCACAGCTTTTTAAATTTGATTGAGCTCAATACAACAATACCTTTGAGATGATATTTTTAAACTCCGCGACATTTAATTTGTTGAAATATAAAACGAAAAATGTTGAATTTAATTCAAATTGATTACAAAATTTTCGAAAGGTTATTTTTCAGAATAAATTAAACTTCCTTAATGTCGCTTATCATAGCATAAAAGCGGAAATATATTCACAGTTTTTGAAAAACTTAGTTGTCTGTTCCAAATATCTGGTTTTATATTCAATTCAAGCTTATGAAAAATTAAATAAGCAAGAAAATTTTTAATGAAGACTCTTATAAAGGTCTTGATCATTCTCTTATATGTTTTTATTCAGGGAAAAACCTTAAAATTTATGAATGCCAATTTTAGATTTTTTGCCGTTTGATTTCATATTCCTTTTAAAGTTCTGTTCATTTTTTGTTGAAAGAAAAGTAATCAAAACTATTGGACAGGAAAAGCGCAATGGTGATCAAAAAGGTGATCGACTTCAAATTTCGAAAATTAAATTTGATTTTCAGATTTCCAAGCGGAATGATAATTTAATCCACTGATCCAATTTTCTAAAATTTAGTTCAATTTATCAAAAAGTTTTCACTAAGAAAACCTTCTTGAAAATCAAAAAATTTCAAGTCAATTTTCATGAAATTTTGAAAGCTGGCATGTTTTCAAAAACTAAATCATTTTTCTGTTTTCATGTTTTAATTGACTCTTTTCCAACTGTGTGCTGGCTATGTTTTATTTATTAAGTAATTGTGTATTAACTAAAACAGGCATGGGGCGGTACTTAATTCGAAAATAAAAATTTATATGTTTTTTAGCGGAACTAAGAGGTCTAGAAAACGGTTCCCAAGCTTATCACCCCGTGTTTTGTAACCCCCTTTTTCTTAACCCCCTCTCATATAACCCCAAAATCAGATAACCCCACTACAATTTAACCACTTTTTAAAACCAATTGTTAGAATCAAAGTGAAAGTTACTTGAAAAGAATTCGTAACCATATCGTCGGTAAACATCAAAGCTTTAATTGCGAAAAATTTTGCGAACCAAAATGAGTTAACATGCACGCTGCTAAATTCGTTTTAGATTTGAAGAGAAATGACCTTGCCGATAGTCTAGATTTTGATATGAACTTGAAAACGAATCCGACCGACATGATTCAAATTGGTGCATATACAAAACAGTCCAAAACCATTTGAATTTCTTGACCTTGATCTTTTGGCGCCGACAGAATTGATCTACACTTTGAAAACTCAAACATGGGCTCAATTAAAGATCAAAGAGCCAAAGTTAGAAGAAAAACTCGGATGACAACCAAAGGCCTCATGGTATAGTGGTTAAAGCGTTAGTCTCAAAATCTAGAGATCAAAGGATCTAATCCCTGGCGTACAAAAATTTTTCCAATTTTCCCAAAAAAGTTGAATTTCGGGTAAATATGATAACGGGTATATCAAGGGTACAATAAATGGGTTAACCTTACAGGGTTGGGCGGAGGGAAAAGAAAAGTCAACACCTTGTATGTATTTATTCTTTTGCCGGTTTCAAATCGACTCTAGCTCAATTTAGAAAAATCAAGGAAAATAATTAAAAATAGAAAAAATTTTATTGCTTGTCAATATAGATTAAATAGCAAATATTTAACTCAAGTTCGCCATAGCGCGAAAGAAATGCAAATCAGTTTTTTCTTCGTAAACATGCATAATATTCTGCACTTTTTCGTTGAGCACCCGGTATTTGTTCTTTTTTGTAAATTGGTGCCCACTCGAGGCGTTATAGAAATTAAGTTTTTGGACGGAAGCGTCTTTTTGCAAATTTGCAATCGTTTTCCATATACTGGGATGCGATCCACTGAAGCATGACTGTATGCCATAATGCCAGCCCTCTACAGCAAAATCGGGAAAAATTTTCTGAAACGCTTGAATAGCGGCCTGCTCAAAATCCAGTAAAATTTTTTCAGGTCTACTATCAGGGACTAGTATTTTTAGGGCTTCTAAGAAACGGTGGTAAGTTTTTTCTGTTTTATTTGGCAGGAACGCATATATGCAAGCAGGAGCTATTCCTGAAAGACTAACGTTAATGGAGTAAAGTTGATAAAACATTTTCGGGGTGACTTTAAAAGTTCCATCAGCCAACCAAAAGTTGGATGTTTCAAGCACACGTAGCATTTCAGGGTCGCCGAATAAAATAATCCTCTCGTGATCATTTTGCCCACTGTCAAATCTTATAAAATTTTTGAAAAGTTCTTGTATTTCGAAACTTCTGGTTGCTGGGGAGACTTGTAAGACTTCTTCTCGTTGCTTGCGCGCTCGTTGTGCGGTGCGAACTAAATTTTCTTTGGATGGTAGGGCTAGTTGAGTGGCAATGTTGTCTGTAATTGGCTGAATGGCGGTTGCGACTGCGATGGTTAGGGTGTTACTATCGATTAGCTCCTTGACGTTTTTCAAAACTAGTCGAGCATCAGGTTTGCCCGTGGAAATATCGTGATTATGTTGACCCCTCGTTTCAATAAAGTTTTCTCCATCCGTAATTGCTGTTGCGCGGCATTTATGGGTTTGGTACTTTGAGCAGTTCCAATTTGTTTTTGTCTTGTTTTTTCGTTTAAGGTAATACTCGTGGCCTGATACCACTAGCATTTGTTTGTCTTTCGAAGATAAACTAAAATGGAATGACGCTTCAAACATTATATCTGATCTGATAGAGTGGTATAACAATGGTTAAAGAAATAGGCAGTATGATTTTTTATAAAACTCACAAACGTCTTTTGTTGCCTTCAATTAGCACCATGTAGGTTATCTCTTTTTTAAGCGCGTGAGTGAGGGATTATTTCTCTAACTAATCGAAATGCAATTACTTTTGAGATGCTAGAGGCAAGTGAATTAAGACTATCTTTTCAGGCCTCAATTAGTAAGCTTAATTGGACTTCTCCTGTACTTATAAATTATCGTCATTAAAAGGGGGTTAAATTTTTGGGGGTTATCATGTTACGGGGTTAAATATCGTAGGGTTAAAGAGTGGGACACCTAGAAAACGATGAGATGAGACGACTTTTAAATTAGTCTTAAAGTATACTCAAAATGCCATTTTGATTCGCGGTTGCAAATTTGTGTCGGTTACTGTCGTCGCAGAATAAGACAAAATTACAATCGTTACCGTTATTGTCGTCGCGTAGCTTGTGTTAGTTTTCGTTCTCCAATAACACGATATCTTTCTTAGGTTTGAAAATTTTGCTGTTTTTGGTTTCGAGTTGCAGAATTGAAGAATCAAGAGTTTACAAAAAATAAAGCAAGTTTATAAACGATACTAATTAAAGTTGGGCAAACTTGATCTGATTTTGACAGTGTCTCAATATTACAAGTTATCGCAGAATCGTTAGTGAGGGCAATTAAGCGAGAATAGCATTAAATTTTCCATTGCCGAGATTCGTATCGTGCAGACGAGGATGAAAATAATTCACAATAGGATGATGTCGCTCAATCGAAGCTGAGAGCATTGCAGAAAACAAAGAACCTTCTTTCGTAGAAAAAGCACAATTAAAGCATTGAATACACGAAAGGTTTGGTGTACTGGAAACCAGTTCAAAACAAGGATATATTATATCCAATTGTATTCTTGATAAACTATCTCTGTAAAATATCAGAACTAACCAATTATAATCCATGACTAAGACTCACAATAAATTGTAAGGCTGAAATTATTTATAGTTTTAGCCAGAAAAGACTTAGTTAACTTAGCAAACAGTTGCTCTTCTACTAGTTGATTGTAAACATCGCAATAAAACCAGTTTACTATAGATCTATTGAGACTAGGAGATATAACAGTAGGATTAGCATTGATATTAGACTAAGAAGTTGCACGAACCTATCCGGCCGAAAATAAGATTGTGACAAACAGATGTTGTACTTTATCCCAAAATACTCTATGAGAAAGCCAACCCGGACTTAAGCTCATCTGGTGCGACCACTGAAGTACAACGATTCCCTATGGAGCGAAAAACACCCCAACAACACTCTGCTTAATCAATCGCCCAAAATCATCCCGATCCCTTCAAAGTAATCAACCCCGTTACACTAATACATCATCATTTTTAGTTGAAAACCTCAGTACACGTGTAAAAACGAAGAAAACCAAGCCCAACGAGCCCAATTCTTCAATAAATTTCCTTTTCTCCTCACCCTTTCTTGGATCTCAATCTATAAATTTTTTAACCCACTCAAAATTAATTCAAAGAAAACAGCCGTCGATGACAAACTTTGCGACGCCATCATCAATAAATCAACTCACCACTGCACTACACTTAAATCAGTTCACTAACTTTGCTTTATCACAAACACTTAACCGCTTCATTGCACGAAAGCCAAATCAATTCTCAATAACGCACTATGATCACACAGTCATCCTATACAAGGAAGACTCGCCGTATGATACTGACCCCGCAGTGAATTCCCAACTAACCTAAAATCTTTTCATCAAAGCTATCCAAATCTTCGACCTCGACAGCAATAACAAAAAATTTGATCATGTTATCGACCATGCATTTCGAAACACAAAGGCTTATGAATCGTATTTTAATAAGTTTGACCACTTTCAACTAATTTTTATTTTCCTTGACCCTAAAGATCGTGATATTAATTGTTCTCACGAAAACATGCTTGAAACTTTACTCAAACACACTCATATCTTTTATAGATTCATTCAATACCATTTCGCTTGCAGTTAATCATCTCGAAATCCCCATCATCACTATTTTTTTGTCAAATCGTACACATCACCGTACTTTCACATACACATCACCATATTAAATCACTTTCTTAACCTCACTGCATAAAAACAACTAACCATCACAGCATCCTCCGCAACTATAATCACGTTAGAAAATTGTATATCTTATAACCCTTCACTAATAATTTCCCATTTGAAGACTCCTTCTCCTTTATTATCCCGCATGAATATATCCAATCAGATGAAAATCCCCTTTTAGAAAACATCCACAAATTTAGGTTCAATCACAATTTATATAATCTAATTCCGCCACGTCTGAAGAAGTTAACTTCATTCGCGCACTTGAAATTGTTCGGCCACTTTTACGCACTAAAAGCGTAATACGAATGCCAGCTAAGCTTTTAATACATTCACCCACAATAAAGACTAAGTTCCCCAGTGGATTTTTTTTGGAACCCGACCATCAGTAAATATGAATCTTTACATCTTACTTATGAATAATCATTATATTAATCACCATTTGTATGCGTGTGTTTCACCGTTTCTTTTTGGATTTTACCAGTAATTTCTCTGAAAGAATAAAACAAAACCAAGCAAAAAAACTTTAAGCAACCTTTAATTCACGAAAGTTCTAACCATTTGCTGAAACTTCTAAAGGTGCAATAAAATTGATAAGTAGCAATGTGTTAATAATAGTACTGTAATTGATATTAGGAAATATTACATTGAAAAGAAGGAGCAATAAAAGAAATAAGCTAACCTTTTTATGTGTGCTCAATTTTGTAATTTTTGATTCAATGGTTTAATCTCCCACCTTCACGCACTCTTTTCACACAACTCAAAAAAACTCGCTACTGTAAAATTTGTTTTAGAATTGAATGTCTAGTTTGACATCTCACTGATAACAACTCTATCTTTTTTTCACGCGTTTTGGAACTTTCGCTTATCCCCGATGAATTGAATTAAAGGTAGGCTTAAACTAACCAACGCAGTTTACTAATAGCACAAAAGCAACAGCATCTATAGAAAAATTTCACGGTACTCAAACCAGATTAAATCCACAATAAAACGGGATAAATTATTCTAAGGAACCCTGAATTAAAGTATTTTAGGACCACATGATACAATACGTTTATGAAAAGGGACACAACCAAAAGACAAAAGAGAAAATACCTGATAAAAAAACAAAAAGTGTAAACACAAAATGAGACTCTGCCCAAAGAGAAGATAAAAGTACACACTCCTCTGCCCTCTCCCACCAGAACAACGTCGCTCGGAGTACATGTGCTAAGAACCCGACCGTAAATTTTTGACAAGAGTAGCTTTAGGGTGAGCAATATTTTATAATAACCGAAGTAAGAAAACCACTTTTGCGAAAACAGTTAACAAAGATCATAAGTAAAACTGAAACACCGCAGTCACAACTCTCACTGGATATAAAGTAAGGAGCCAGTATTGCAGCAAAGGTACCCATTGGAAACGAACAATGGTCAACTCGATATTGAACTCAGAAATACGAATTCCAGTCACTTGACGCTCCACTCAGAGAAGTCGAACCTTATCTCCCTCTTTTTAACGAAATCGATTCGTCACTATATCAATCTACAATCTTGACACGATTAGCCTACTCACGTACAATACACGCAAATGTTTCTTTTCTTTCGTCACTCCTCTTGAGGATCTACTCGAAGAAGAAATAAAGAAATTTCTCCATGCTTCCTTCACAAGAAAAATTGAAAAAAAATTAGGATTCTCTAAACCACGGATAGTAACTAGTAACCAGTTCAAGACAAGTATTTATCATATCCAAGTATAATCTTGATAATTTGTTGCTGTAAATTACTTAGAACTAACCAATCATGATCCATGACTAAAACTTACAAAAAATTGTAAGGCTGAAACTATTTATAGGTTAAGCCAGAGAAGAATAAATTTAACTTAGCATTCAGTTGCTCTTCCTACTTCTTGATTGTAAACCTCGCAACAACACCAGTACACACTAGATGTATTCAGACTAGATGATATAAAAGTAAGATTAGGATTGATATTTTACTAAGAAATTGCAAGAACCTATCAGGCAATTAATCAGATAGCGTGTCGAACAGACATTGTACCTTATCCGAAACTTTTCTATGGGAAAGCCATCCCCGACTTAAACTCAGTTCTCTTCTTTCTCTCTTCCTCTCTCTCTCTCTCTCATTTCTCTTTTTTTTCTCTTTTTTCTCGCCCTCTCTCTCTCTTCTTCTTTTCTCCTTCTCTCTCTCTCTCTCCCTCTCCCTGTCTCTTGCTCTGTCTCTTTCTCTTTTTTCTCTCCCTCCGATTTTCTAAAAGTACTAAAATATGTGGAGAAAAAATAGCAGAAAAACATTTATGGTTTTTTTTTCTGTTTGACCTTATCGTATTAAAAAACCAAGACCCGACTTTTCTGGAATTTTTAAATGTACTAAGCTATGAAAGGAAAAAAGAGCGAGAAGAGAAACCGATTCTGGTTGCTTATCTATTTCTTTGCATCATTTGGAAAACCCGGTTTTTTTTGGAAAAAATTTTTATGTTGCACTAAAGGTATCCACAAAAACACGGCTCAGCAAAATGTTTAAGGCTCTGAAAAGTAGACCATTAACAAATTTCATCTTGGCGCTTAGAAAGCACTCAGAATACTTTTGTTACTTAACTGTCAGGTTTGAGAAATGACGAAACATAGTCTTATTAAATTACAAAATCAAAAATGAGGACTGAAAACCCAAACTGAAATATAGAAAATTTTCAATTTTATCTTTAAAACTCCAATTTTCAAAATTTAACCTGAAACTAACGACTACCTGAAAAACACCCTCTGTATAACACCATACTTTTCATTAGAAAAGAGAATATCGCGTCGCACCTAACACTCTTTAGCTTTGCAATCACAGAATTTCAACTGCGCCGTCCCCCCGGGTTGACGTCCATTCAAGAAAAATGCTTTTCATACAATTTCATATACGGAGTCTGTGGAAAAAATACTCATCATTGATTTTCATAGAAGAAAATCTTATGAACAATTTTTTTTCATTCAATTTTTTTTTCGAAAATTGTCTTAAATTGATTTCAAACTCAAGCAGAACAAATTGGAGGCAGTTTTGGTTGCTTTGGCATCAAAAAAATCTTTTTTTTTTGAACAATTAATGATTATCATTCCATTTCGTATACGAAAATTTTATGATATCCATTTTTCCATATAAAAATCACAATTTTGAGGTAAAAAGTGGTAAAGCGATTATCTGCTTGCGAACTTGCTTCACTGCTCGAATCCATATAAAACGAAAAAAAATTGCATGCAAAATTTGATTTAATGTGTCTATAACATAGTCCAGGTCGAGTTTTTCACCCAAAAAATCCAAAAATGACTAGCCAGTGTTTTTTATACACAATTATTGTTTTTTATGTTCATTTGCTTAAATAAATAATAAGTTTTATAAAACGAATAAGCTTCTTTTCTCAACCACCGAAACATTCGAAATAAAAGTTTTTAGCCATTTACAAAAAGTGACGTTTTTGGTCTATAATTCTGTGTGAAAATGTTATCATTTTTTATACATGTCTGATATCAGCAAATGCAGTTTTTCTGCGTGGCAACTGCCAGTGACACTCTTGGCTTTTTTATGACTGAAAATCCTCGGATGAAACACAAAATTTTAAAACAAAATTTTTTGTTTTTTCAAAATAAGGAAAAAATACCTATCATTCAATTTCATTGTACTAAAAATAGTTTGTGCTTTTTTCATAAAAACATTGTGAATAAAAGTATGGTAAAAACTTGTTATTTAATTCCAAAATGTGGCAAAAAATACTTATTATAAAATTTCATAGTATGGAAGAATTGCTTTTCAATATATTTTCGTACTATTTTTGTAGTCTATGAAAGAGTACAAAAAAGTATAGTAAGCATTTTTTTTGTTAGTATGAAATTGTATAATAGGTATTTCTTGTCGACCCAAAATTCACAAAAAACGAGTGGTTTTTTGGTCAGAGATATCCTTGCAAGCGGGCGATGGATTTGAATTTTGGAGAGACTCATAGCTCGCTAAGCTTAAACTTCGTCACCTGCTTGCAAGACCCCTTCTGAGCAGGGAGGGCCGGATCTAGGATTTTCTTGAGGGGAAGGGCGGATTTTCAAAACATGCTGAAAATTTTGTCGACCTTTTTTTTTAGGTCGATCAAAATTATTTTCTGAGCTCTCGCAAATCACTATAAAGCCCACTTTATATCTAATTTTCTGCACCTCACGGGCCAAAAAAGGCATTTTTACGCTTTTTACGCGCTTTTTGGAAAACTTTGACAAAAAAAAACTTTTTTTTGGTGCGCGCTCCCCCCGCGCACCAAAATTAGTATATTTTGGCGGCCATTTTCAAACCCCTATAACTTTGCTAAAAAAGATCAGAGGTAAAGTATCGTTTTAATATTGATCTGAGATGATATGAAAAAACTCGTTCAAAAGGGCTAGTTAAAAAGTTAAACTTATTTGGAGAAAAAAAAAGGAGCAGAAGAACTCCGTTACTTTCTTCGAAATTCGGAACAATGTTTCTTGTTTAAAAATTTTTCGCATTCACCTTAATTTGAAAATTTTGTCTGCAATCTCCCTACGGAATCAGCGATTTTCCTCGCGGAAACAAGTTTTTGCTGTGGTTCTCAACACTGTAACATACATAACGTTTGTCAATTATGATTTCAAACTCAAGACGCAGCACTCAGCGTCCTTCAGCCAAGAACAGACAAACATCAAATCAAGCAGAGCTACGAACACTAACTATGGCATTCACTACCACTCGGTCTTTTTTGCCATTGATTACCCCCCCCCCCCCCCCCTTCCCCCATGTCATATTTCGAAAATCTAAGGAACTCTACTAGCTGTGAAACGACGTTGCTCAAAAATAATTCATTTATTCTTAGTAGAATTTTTTTTTAAAATATCTTTAACAAAATTTTTTTTTCTTTAATAACAATAAAAGTTTTTACCCTCATTTTTAACCCCTCCAGCTGAACTCGGCAACTTGGTTTTCATGGCAGTTCAGGGCCTAATGATAAGTATCCAATTTTTTGTCGGAAGGGATGTCGCTCCAGTAGTCCTTATTGCGTCTCCAGTGGTCTGTCGGTCCTGTTTTTGAAGTTTGCTAAGTTCTCTCGATAAGCTGCCAATGCAACCTTCGCTAGGCCTCCTAGAGATTCTTCGTCAGCTGTTATTTTCATCTCTAAGTGTTTTATTGGGTCCCGAAAGCGTTCTGGCTTTTTTTGTTTGTCTTGAGCTCTGTCTCACGCCCCTGTCTTCCTGGCTCGATCCTTTTGAGCACCCTGATGGGGGTATCAGTTTTCTCTCTTTTTCACAAGAATGGTTATTCCTGGTAACTTCAGGCGCCCCTTTCTGGACCCCTTGTCAGGACTTGGTCCACCAACTCCTCTCATTCTCTCGGATCCTAGTGCTGGAAAGCAATTAGTTGACATATCGACCACTTTTAAAGTTTTTGTCTTAGCGACTGCTTTCAATAGCGCTGTATTTGTTTGCCCTTCTGATTGCGTTGGCATTTCAGCAAGCTCTTGTCCTTGTTGTCTCCCTTTTGTCATTTTGCTGCTTGTGCAGTTTTATCAATTCTTGCTTCTTGCGCTGATTGCTTTTTCTTTTCTCATTTCTTATGCAGGTGTTATCTTGCTCTTTTTCCTACTCGCGCAGTAGATGATTGCCATCTGAGTCGCGCTCTTCTAATTTGCTAGGTTTGTTCATCTATTGTAGTTTTTTTCTCGGCTCTGCGGTGAGCTTTTACTTGATTCTTGGATCGCTCCCGTTGTCAAGTTTGTTTTTGCCTCTGCAATATAGTTTTCACGATAAATTGCGCCCAGTCGTTCTTTTGCCGAATCTGTATCCGACGCCAGTTTTTCTTTCAGCAGGGTTGCTCGAGGGGCTTTCAGCTTTTCTGCCCTCGTCTCTCCTTATCAAGATTTTTTGTTGTTTTGTTGGAGTCGTTTTCTCTGTCCTCATTTAAACATTTCCTTCATGAATATAGTGGATCCTTTCTTACCTTCAGGGTTTTCGGTCCTGTTAAATTATTGTCCGCCTGATTTTGTTTTGACTGCATCTCGTCGCTTCTTGTTCAATTTCACTTTTGCCTCGAGTAAATTTTCCAGTTAATTAGTCATCTTTTTCTCTCTTGCTGTTGGCAGTGGTTGTTTGAACATCTGGCTAGTCTCTCTGCTCGACATTCCTTTTTGCACAATTTTTAAGTCCTCGCAAGACTTATCAATTTTTTGTTCCAGTTGAGTTACGATCAGCGACGGTCTGATGTGATTTGTCTAAATGACCAGAGCTTAAAAATTATCTCTGATAATTTTGAATTCCTTTTTTCTGTAACCTTCCAAAGCGTGCTCCGAATTAGGACACTTGTAATTTTTTCTGTTTATTCTATCTTAGGTTCCTAATTATAGCCTTGAGACTGAGCTTTATGTATTTATTTTCTCTTTGAATATAAGAAAAAAAAACAATTTTCTTCTTGTGCTTTGGAATGTTCATTTGACTGATCCGCACAGGACAGTTTTTTTCTCAATAATGTATTCAGTAAAAAAAAGTTTCTCAGGTTTTGCCCCTTAGCTCCGAGTTTTGAAAGGTTCTTGTTAAATCTGAAAATTCATTCGTTTCGATGCAAGTTGTTAAAAACTTAACCGTAGCCCTACCGATGGTTGATTTCTAACCTCACCGAGAGAAATTTCGAAAAGAGTATTTTTTGTCCTTTATTATCTTCTATCGCTCACGCTTAATTTAATTGGAATTCTTGGCCCGGCTGCGTGATGCTTAGTAGAATTTTTTGGAATTATGTACTTGGAATTCTCGCCATATCTAGTGCAACTGCGGAACTCCTCCGCAAGATTTACGATGTCTTCTTGCATGTGTTTATGGTCCCGTCATCTAAGTATGTATGTATATATATGATGATAACTATTCTGCCTCAGACACCAAGCCATGTTGGAAGTTTAATTTTGCTGGAAAAAAAATTATTACAGAAATCCTGAGTACCAATCAGGCTTTTGATTTTTAAATCCTTTTAATGAAAAATTGATTTTTTGAGATGTATAAATTAAGAATTAAGATCATTTATCCACGGGGGAAAGGACCAATACAAGAGCTGTACAGCTCATCACGGCGAACCGCTGTTGTGCCCCTGTTTAAGAACTACATGCAATTATTATTTTTTTTTGGTTATTTTTCTGGGCTGGGTAATGTTGCTTCACCCGCAAGCAACGAGCACGGATCATGGTGGGCCTCGAACATCCGACCTTTCGATTGAGAGGCGGAGACGTAACCACTTCACCACCGCTCCCCTATGAATGTGATTTCCCAGCAAGAACACGTATTCAACCTTTTTTTTAGACCGACCAAATAATTTCCCGAAATTTGAAATGTTTATTTAGGGCGAGATTTTCCATGCTGCAAACTTTTTTGGCTTGCGCTGTCCTTAAACAAAAAAAGGTTTAGCGTCAAAAACGGTCTTAGATGAAGGGCAGTATATTCATGATTGGTTTATTAAAAGCCTTAAAATACTAATAATTCCATTTTCGAGACAACTTCAATCTTCATATATGAATATAAAAATGTTTTTAAGAACGGTCATGTTTTTAAGAAAAACGATAAATAACCAATGCAATTTAAAGACGACCCTAACTTCTGCAGATGGATGAAAATGCCCAATTTTAGATCTAGTTTCAAATTTTTTGCAAGCGGAACGAGCTTTGCTTGGCTGTTAGAATATAATAAGAATTAGCTTTTTTTTCGCCCCGATCCTTAGAAACAAAATTAACTGGGGTTTCGTTAACTTGATTGCGCTCTTTCTCTTCTCAACCCCCCCCCCCCCCCCACGTGTCGACAGAAAATTTTGGCAGTGAGATTAAGATTAAATTTTGGCAGAAAATTAAATGCGTGAGATTAAGATGTATAACAAAGAAGAATAAATATGTATTCAGAATAGTTTATTTGTTCATCATGCAACGTTGATTTAGTTTTTACTAGAAATTAGAAAAAGCAATTCATTAAGTGTCGGGAGGCATAAGAAAGATTATTTTTTCAAATTTTCAAAATGGCGCTTGAACATTTTTGTTTCCTTTTTTTTTTCGTTTTTCTTGATTTTTTCAGACGCCTCGATGCATCATACAACTTTTTCAGCATAAAAGTTCACTAATTATCCATTCTGCTCATTTTTGATGCCGTGTGATCTTTTTTTGTAAATAGTACCGCAGTTTCATCTGTCCTGGAAATTTCATCCCTCTGAAACCTATAATTTTCCCGTTGGTCCTTTTAAAAAGTCTTTTGAACTACATAATTTATCCTGTCTTTGCGTAAGCAAATTAATCCCCCTGAGACTACTTTTCAACATTAAAATACCTTGTGAAATTACTCAGCCTTAGAATCAAAAGAAAAGCCATTACAGGTACTGTTTCTTAGGTTATTAAAATTAAACAAAAAAGAACCAAAATCAAAAATGCAAGCCTCGTCTTTAAATTCTTTGTAGAGTGAATACTGATGTTTTTAGTTGACATTTTGTTATTGATATATAAGGTCAGGAGCGGATTTAGGGTGTGGGCGGACGCTATTGTTTCTCAGGGATTCGACCCCCTGACTAAGACCTCCATTTTTGGCTTACTGACCCTAAAACGTGCCTTAAAACGCCTTCTTGGCCTGGTTTCAAAAATGCTGCTGTTTTTCAAAAATATTGCCAGATAAGGTTCTTTTTAATGATTTGGAAGAACTTCTTGATTTGGAAGGAGGAAAATCATATTGTTCGACCTAAAAAAGGGTACAAAACTTTCTCGAAAATGCGCCCCTGCATGAAGTTGTTTTTGTTATTCCACTATTGTGCATTGTCTATTTCAGCAGCCAGTTGTCGTTTTACTTGAGGTAATATTTCCAAACTTGCACTTCTAAACTTCCAGTTTGCCCCCCCCCCCCCCACACACACACACAAAGTGATTTACTGGGTGGATGTTGACAATGTTCCCAGGTGAAGAATAAAGCCAATCAAAAACATGATACTCAGAATTAAACAACTTAAATCCAAATTGAAAATTTGGGGAAAAGATGATAAGATGGTTTCTAATAGATAAACCTATTTTTTTTGTGGCAAATTAGTCATTTAACTCCAAGAGAAGCCAAGATCATCTTTAGATCAAAAAAAATTTAAAGATGAATTCCGATTATAATTTTGGAAAACATGGCAATTATAATCGCTCATAAAATCTCTTTAGACCTAATTTTGGTAATTGGTCAATTAGGATGCCAAAAATCCGTTAAAAAAATTTCTTATATTCAGGGGCGGATCTAGGATTCTCTCGAGGGGGGGGGGGGGGGCGGATTTTCAGTAATTTTTCGAAAATTTTGTCGACTTTTTTAGATCGACCGAATTCATTTTTTTAGCTCTCCCTAAACAGGGTTTAACCGTACCAAACATATTATTGAAAATCAGATCTGATCACCGTTAAATCACATCTTTTCCAAGTCTGCATCAGATCTGTAGCATGTCTAAAAGAACCCTGTGCAGAGCTGATTCATGCCTGCAGCAGATCTGATAACTAACTTTTGAGCAAGTCTGAGCAGATCAGAATTTTAAAATCTTGTTAAAGGTGGATCAGGGGCGGATCTAGGATTTTCTCGAGGGGGGGGATTTTCAAAAAACTTTTGAAAATTTTGTCGACATTTTTTTTAAGTTGAGCAAAGTGAAACTTTGAGCTCTCCAAAGCACTAAAAAGACCCTGTTTTGGCCAAATTTTCTGCGCCGTAGGCAAAATTTTGAAAAAACAGTCCAAAAAAGCGTGTTGAAAAACTTTAGGGTCGGTCGGCCCAAAATCGATTTCTTGAAAAAGTCCAAAGGGGGGACCCTTTGGGTCGGAAGGGGGTCGAATCCCTGAGGAAGTGGCACTGCGAGTAAACTTGATAGGAAAGATACACAAAATGCCATCATTTGATTTTTACAGAGTTCGACCAAAAACCATATTTGTCTGGCACGCATTCTTCCCTTGAAGTCTTCGTAATTACGCCAATATATATAATCATTAGAGGTCTAAAGATATATTTGTAGATACAGAGACTGATTTAGGAGTGTGGGGGCAGACGCAACCCCACCCTTTTTTAAAGGAATTCGACCGCCTGCCGACATAAATTTTTCGGCACCAATAGATATATACCAAATTTGAGGAGAGAGCGCACCAAAAAACGCAATTTTTCAAACTAAAGTTTCAGAAAAAGGCTCAAAAACGGCATTTTGACCGGTTTTTTTTTTTTAAATCTGTTTGTGGCGCAAAAATTTTCAGTCCAAAAAGGGTCTTTATAGTGTTCTGGAACCGCTCGGGAACTTAATTTGGTCAGTCAAGTCTTAAAAAATCTTAAGCCCGCCCTAATATATATTTCTATTAAAAACACTTTTTTTATAATACAAAAAAAGTAAAAAGTAACTTTTAGATCGTTGTTAGACTAAGCAGTTGAATGAATGAATCTATCTGGCCGAGACTAACAAACGGTTTAAATTATCGGATAATTTTCGTGTAAATAGCGAGGTTCGAAAAAGACTTACAATCTATCTGACAACTTTCCTTTAAGAAAAACTTCCCCGAACTCAAAAAATCGCAAAAAAAAACACTCTAAAAGAGTTGCCATGCCGTAAAAACAGATGAAATTCAGCTTTAGAGTTTTTTTTCAAATTTATGCATGTAAAAATTTTCAGATAGTGGTTTTCCATAAATTTTTTTCATAAATCTTTTAGTTGTACGGCAATTCAAAAAACTTTTTTGGACAATGAAAAATCAATGCAAATTAAGGCGGTTCACTGGCAAACTCATAAAGCAAATCAAGTTTTTGTCTGACGAGTTCCCGTTACTTTTGTTTTGCTAGAGCGGAGAATTTTGAAACTGGTTATAAGAATTTTTTTTAAATAAAAACAACTTTCTTGCATGAAAAGTCAAGAAGGTTGTTGTTAATGGGCAAACGCTAGGGGGGTTAATGTTGAGTAAAATAAAAAAGGAACAAAATATCAAAGTTAGGAAGAAAAAATTCAATTGAAGAACAAGTAACCCCCACTGACAGAAATGGTTTCCGGTCGATTTAAATTGATTTTAAATCGATTTTAAATCGATTTAAATCGATTAACCATGTACATTTTACGAACTTAAATGGATTTTAAATCGATTTAAATCGATCTTTTTGAAAATTTTAAATCGATTTAAGTGTCTAAAAAATCGATTTAAATCGATTTCGATGGATTTTCCGACTCACTTAAATCCATCAGAATCTCACTTAAATACATTTTAAATCGATTTAAATCGATCTTTTTGAAAATTTGAAATCGATTAAAGTGTCTAAAAAATCGATATAAATCGATTTCGATGGATTTTACGACACACTAAAATCGATTTTTTTGCTAACAAGGCAAAAAAACATGCAATTTAGAAAACTAATTGAAAAACTTTATTCTTGATTTTTTAAATAAAAACACACGTGCCAGATATTTCAGAATTCAAGAAATAAATAAAAAAAGTTGATATAAATCAGATTTTGTGCCTAATATATGTAAAAAATCAAGAAAATTGTCAAAATAAACCAGATTTTGAGCTCAAAATTATGCAATGAAATTATAGAAAATCATCATTGTAAATCAGATTTTGTGCATTAACATATGTAACAAATCAAGAAACTGTCAAAATAAACCAGATTTTGAGCTCAAAAATATGCAATGAAATCATAGAAAATCATCATTGTAAATCAAATTTTGTGCATTAACATATGTAACAAATCAAGAAAATTGTCCAAAATAAACCAGATTTTGAGCTCAAAATTATGCAATGAAATCATAGAAATTGAGCCCATGATTTCCTGAAAATGATTTTTTCAATAAATATTTTACAGATAATTTTGCGACTAAATTTTTTCTGCATCAATCACTTTTGCAGTTTTCTGTTCAAGCTACGTTTTTTTATTGTCAATGCAATTTTTTCTTATATCTAGAACGTTTACAAGCCATTATAGTAATTGTTTGTGTGATTTGACGATGTAAGCTATGAATATGTTCAGAATAATTAAAACTTCACAAAGAATAAAAAAAGATTCGCCCGCTCCTACTACCCAGTGTGTCATTTGTAGATTTGTTTAGTTTATGAAATGCTATTAAATTAACTGAGGGACTCACTGTAAACGTAGTCAACAAAATAGAATTCACAGACTTCACAAAAAAAAACAAGATAAAAAGGGAAAATTTCGGTTATTTAACACCTTTGTTTAGTTATTATTACTTTTATTTGGCGTTTTAGTCAATTTTGGCATATGTAACGACACGTAACAAAACTTTTCATTTTTTTTCCGCCATTCGAAAATTTGACGAAAAAAAAAAGAAGTAAAAAAAATCGATTTAAATCGATTTAAAATCGATTTGGATCGATTTATTTTTAGGTCAGATTTAAGATCCATTCAAATCAATTTAAAATCGACTTGAATCGATTTTTTTTAGCGTTGAAAATAAATCGATTTAAATCGATTTAAAATCGATCCAAACCGATTTGAATTTTTTGTTTTGATTAATTTAATTTTTTACAACTTAAATCGATTTCAATCTTTTCTGCATATTTTTTTCATGCTAAAATCGATCGAAATCCATTTTTGTCAGTGCGGGAACCAACGTAACCAACGTAACCAAGTTTAATTTAAAACGTAAAAAAGACTTTATGCACGTTGAAATTCGAATCTCAGTAAAGTGGAAAAAATCGACTATAATTGAGTTTCCTTGTCAGTGTCCACAAAAGTGAAAATAAATTGATTATAATGGATGAAAAAAGGATTTTGTTGCCTCGAAAAACAGTAATATTATGATCCATTTTTAATTGATTTTAATCGATTTGTTTTCACTTTCGTGGACACTGACGAGGAAACTCAATTATAATCGATTTTATTCATGGAACTACAATGCGGGAAGGACAACGGATAAGAATTTTTCTGAAACATGATAGTTTGTTTTTGTTCCAGTCACTCGAAAAGTGGAAAAAAACCTTGAACTTGGAATTTTTCAGACAATTTTTACACTATACATCAAGAAAAGCTTGAAGGATGCCAATTTTGTATTATTTAAAAATCTTTTTTTTTGTTTCTTGACGAGAAACTTGTTCTTCGAGCTATCTGAGGGACTGTTTTGGTAATTTTCGAAAACATGCCCGCAACCAGGCAGGTACAGGCTTAAGAAATTGATTATACAGGGTTTTATTAAGATTGTTGGACTCTATCCATGATGGTAATTATCAAAATTTGGTCTAAAGAGGTTTTTGATCAATTATAATTGACATATTTTCTAAAAATTATAATCAGAATTCCCTTTTAACTTTTTTCTACGAGATGATCTAGGCCTCAATCACTAAAATGATATACTAAATATATAAACTCATCCTCTAATTTCATCCTCGATTCTTATAACTAATCATTCTTAATTAAATCAAACATTATTAACAACTATTCGGAGACGATTATTTTACCTCCATTTTTGATCAAGGCTATATAACATCTTAACAAATAGAAGGAACTAAAGAAGTGTCTAATCGTTTATTTGCTTCTAATTGTAACTGAGTTTTGTGAATTTTGTGGGATGACTCACTAATATTCGAATCATTTGATCCCATATCAACCACCCATGGGCAAGACGAGTTACGACCGTCTGAACTGAAAAGTAATCCCCGCAAAAAAAGAGATTGTCTAAAATTTAGCATGAACCGATTCACCTTGTTTCCTATTTCACACTCTAAGAAAAAAGCTTAAAAACCCATTAAAAAGTTCGAGAACCAAGGGTTTAAAAATTTTAAGCGAACTAAAAAAAACGAGTTCTAAGCATTTTACGCTCGCGTCACTTTCCGTCTCAACTTAAATAATAATGAGAATAACGCGCGTTTTAAGATTCGAATTTTTTTCGAAATGATTTTGTTGGGATTATTCAAACCAGCACTGTCAATAATTTTATGTACATTAGAATACTATTTTGGAACCAAAAAAAAAATCCGCCTGGAGCTAGTTTCTACAAGTAAAGCTATGCGTTGCAATCTGACTGGCTTCATTTGCCTCCAAGGTCATTAGAGATAACCTTGAACGTTCATTACGAAGCCAAACTGTGCACTGGATAGGCACACAATTTTGTGTCTGTATGTTCCTGGATTCCAGAAACAAGTCTTTAAACATGTTTAATCGGAACGATCAAAGAAAATGAAAGAACAAAAAAAGAACAAAGGGAGCGTCCTTATTGTGCAATCCGCTTACATTTCCCAAAAAGCACAGTTTGGCCTCGTAATGTTTACTTGAGCCACAACTGAATCTCTCAGACTATACGAATCTCTCAGAATCTCTCAGACAACTGAATCTCTCAGAATCTCTAGAAAATCTCTCAGACTAAACGAATCGACTGGTATAGAGCAAAAAATTGGAATAGACAAATTATATATAACAAAACTGCTCGTATCAGGGCGAAGCCCTGAATGTTCCGACTGCCTTTTAAGGTTTATGGAGCAGTAATAACATTAAAACATTAAATGAAATGAAACGAAATGAAAAAAAAATTTCAAAAATTTGAATTTTTTCATGAAAATAATTCCCCCACACGCCATATAAAGTACAAAAGGATAGATTTCGCTCCTTGTAATGAATCAATTATGGCAAATCAGCTTCTTTCAACCGATTTGGAATGATTTCTACGACGGATTAACTCTCCGCTTACGCGTTAATAGCGCGAAATATATCGCGCGTTAATTGTCCCGAATTGGCCAAAATAGCAATCTTTAAACCCCCGTAACTCTACGAAACATGATCACGGGTGAAATATCTTTTCAAATTTGAGCTCAGGACAACAATACCTTTCGAATGATTAAAAAAATTCCGTCAGAAATGGCTAGTTAAAAACTCGAAAATTGTCTGAAGAAAAAAACCCACCCCGAGCATAAATATTCCGTTACTTTCGTATCGAAAGTCGGAAAAACAAGAAGGTTGATCATCTTCAGAAAATTTTCGCATGCAAAACAAAATTGTTCAGACAAACTGAAATGCTCAAATTCACCTAGAACTTCAAAATTGTATGCAAAATTAGCTTGAAGTTGTCGGATCAATTTGAAAGTTGTTTCTATTTGTTCCAACTTCTGTCACTGGTTATACTTAGGACGACAAGACCAAAAAATAACAAGACTACTCGTATCAGGGCAAAGCCCTGAATGTTCCGACTGCCTTTTAAGGTTTTATGGAGCAGTAGTAACATTAAAAAATTAAATGTAAATAAATAATATGATTTTTTTTAAAGTTTGAGGTTTTTTGTGAAAATCCTCTCCCCACACGGCATATAGGGCACAGAGTGATGGATTTTGCTCCTAGTAACTTCAATTATAGCAAATAAGCTTCTTTCAACAAAATTAGAACGACTTTAAGACGGATTAACTCTCCGCTCACGCGTTAATAGCGCGAAATATATCGCGCGTTAATTGTCCCAAATTGGCCAAAATGGCAATCTTCAAACCCCCATAACTTTACGAAAATTGATCACAGGTAAAATATCTTTTCAAATTTGAGCTTAGGACAACAATACCTTTCGAATGATATAAAAAGTGTCCGTCAAAAATGGCTAGTTAAAAAGTCGAATTCTGTCTGAAGAAAAAAAACTAACCCCGAGCAAAAATATTCCGTTACCTTCGTATCGAAAGTCAGAACAATGAGTACATAAGCATAGAAATGGATCGTAAAAAAAAATTAAAAAAATTACATTAGAATAAAATACGCTTTTGTTTTCTCAATTGAACTCGATGAAAATTGCAAAAATGAGTGATGACTGCAGTTAAAATCATGTTGAAATAGTACAAAAATAAACTTGTGAGGCCTGCTTCTTATCAAGTTTTGTCTAACTCAGTCAGAAAAAAAAGATCAGTCGACACTGAAATAACTTTAAGCATTTTATTTTGAATCTCAATCTCAAATAATAGGAAATGAAATGATACTTCATCTGATTTTTACGAGTTTTCAATGAGGTTGCATAAGTTGGCTGGAAAAAAGCTCTGACCTTGTGACAGGGTCGGAAACATCATAGTTAGCATAAAAATTATGAACGTAACTTTATTTCAGTTCTAATTGGATACATACGAATATTATCTTGAACAAGCGGTGGAACAAGACCTATTCCAGGGGTGGATCTAGGATTTTCTCAAAGAACACTTTTTAAGAAAAAATTTCAAAAATTTTGTAGTTCAACCAAATTGATTTTGCGAGCTCTCAAAAACGCGATAACAATCCAAATTTGACACAACTTTGTGCGCCACAGACAAATTTTTGAAAAAATCACGTTATTTGAATCGCGTTGTGTTTGTGATGTCGTGTTTATTTATTAAGAACTTTTTGAACTCTAACAGTTCTTTTGAAAAAACAGAAAATTTTTTGAAATTGAATTTATTAGAGAAAGGGGCGGATATATGGAGCTTGCGGGGGAACGCTCCCCTCCTCTTCAGGGATTCGACCCCCTGCCGACCCAAAGGGTCCTCTCGTCGTACTACTTTGAGGTATCCATTTTTGGCTGACGGACCCTTAATTTTTTTGAGTCTTTTGGCGTCAAAAAATAATATGAGTGCCTAAAACCGCCTTTTTTGGTCTGTTTTTTTTTTGAGTCTCAAAGAACCCGGAAATCAATTTGGTCGTAAGTAAAAGGTCGACCTAATAAAAGGTCGACAAATTTTTCAATTTTTTTTTCGAAAATCCGTCCACACTCCCCCCCTCCCTCGAGAAATTTTTATATCCGCCCCTAATTAGAAATACCGTTAAAAAAGCTGCAGTCTTTAATTGATTTTAGTTAAAACCAGATAAAAATCTTCCAGCTTGAGTTTTGCAAGATGTGTCGCCTGAAAATTTATATAACGCTTTGCCCTTTTTATGAAATTAAAATTCTGTATTTTCCCCACTTTTAACCCTTTTGTTCAAATCTACTTATTTCAAGTGCTTTTTTATATCTATACTCTCAAAATTTTATGCACTTCATTATTATAAAACGGGGACGGTTTTTCTACTTATCCTTAAGATCCTTTTGCAAAGAGGATTAAAAGCCATGATAACATCCGAATTTACAATCCATATTTTTTCTCTCGCCAATTGAATCAGCTATTTTAACTTGGATTTATTATCCGTGAAGTTTTTAGTCAAGAGAATATAAATGAAATTTCCAGTAAGTTTTCAAAAGGTAATTTGATACAGTTTTTAAGCATTGTGTGATTCTCAAAATAGAATTTCTGTCAAAAATTTTTGTAGTTTTTCGGTCGAATTCGCTATTTTCTTGCCAATATTTTTAAAACTGACCTTTTTAAAAGCAATTACTTTTGTCCGATTTGAGTTGCAACTTTAGAAAACGATTATGCTTTCAAACCATTTTCTTAAAAGCTTTTTTGTCACTTTTAGTTCAAGTTTTTACAAACTGGCCTTTCAAAATTGGTTTTCGAGCACAGTTTCCGTGTATATTAAATAACTAAAACATCCATTATTCTTGAATGAAAAATATTATAAGCTGTCGTTATCTTCGAACATTTTAACCGATTATCTGAAAATTTTAATTCTGCTAATCTATTATAATTTTTCGTTTTTCTGTATGAAAATATGAAATTTATAATCAATTTAATAAAATTTTTATAGATTAGAATAGATTATTATTTACTAAAACAAGCTAGGAAATTCGAGCATTGCATTTGCAGCATTACTGATTCAAACTGACATTATTTTTGCTTGAATTTGCTTAATTTCGACTGCTTATTTTTTCTGAAAAAAAGGTATTAAAGGTAAACTTCATTTATAATCTTTACTTTTAAGTCCGGGGTGGCTCACTCATAGAGTAATTTCAGATAAGGTACACCGTCTGTTCGTTCTTTTCGGCCGGATAGCTTCGTGCATTTTCTTAGTCTAATACCAATCTTAATCTTACTGTTATAACTCATTGTCTCAATAGATCTAGTGTAAACTGGTATTTGCGAGTTAGATATCAGGAACTATCTCGAAGGAGAACAACTTCTAAGTTATAATTATTTTGTTCTGTTGCTGAAACTATGAACAGTTTCAGTGTTACAAATATTTGTAAGTGTTAGTTATGGATCCTTGTTTGTTAGATTGGTTAGTTAGAATTATTTAAGAGATTTTTTTAATCAATAATTGGATATAATTCCTAGTTTTAAACTAGTTCCACCCATCCAGGGTTTTGAGAGTTTTCAATTTTAATGTTTATTGTAGTGAAGGATGGATGTAGAGATTTTTTTTAATCTTTGAGTAGTTTTCTTTTGAAGCAGTGACTGCGTGAGAGAAGAGGAAGAGACAGTTGTTCGTGTTTCGGAGTAATTGTCTTCCTAGAGAGAAGGGGGAGATTTGTTCGTTTTCCAGAAGTAGGCCTCGTATGTCCTAGATCGTCTTGAGTGATCATGTCAAGATTTTAGATTTGTGATGTGTTGATTTCGTTAAGCTAGAGCGAGACTACGTGCAAGATGGAATTTGACTTCTTTTGTGTGAAGCGACAATTGACTAGGATGCGTATGTGAAGTCAACATCGTGTTGACCATTGTTCTTCTTCCTTGGGTATCATTGTTACTATGTTTGGTCCATGATATAATTCCTGTGAGGGTTGTGACTACGGCAACAAACCAACAGACTTGCCATTCCATAGTCGGAATGTCGTCGAGTTTTCATCTCCCTTTGATGAATGTTTGTTTTTGCTCTAAAAAATTTTTTTACATTGCATATTTATATCTAATTCTTGTTAGTGAGATCAGTGTTAGTTATGATATTTATTTGTTTTTTTTGCAAAAACGTTTGTACTTAGTTTTGGCTATTCTTAAGATTCGCTCATTCTAGAAAAACTCCGGTCAAAAATAGGAGCGCATGTCACAAGCGTGGGTTACGCCGGCTATAGAGCAAGCTCAAGTCGCCTTACTGGTGGACGAGGCCAGTTGAGGGAGTGTAATTTTACGGTCTCTTTGAGCAGAGTCTCTTTTCGTTTTCAATGTTTTGATCTGTTTTATCAGGTGTTTTTCTATTTTTGTTTTTTTTTGGTTGTGTCCTTTAACCGAAAATAGATTGTTGTGTTTAGGGTTTTCTTTTGAGTTTTTCGTGTTTCCAGTGATTTTAATAAAACTTGAAAGTGGGTTTCAAAAATAATCACATATCCAGTTTTAATCTGGGTTTAATCTCGTTTGGGTACCGTGTGAATTTCTAATATATGCGGTTGCTTTTGTGGCATTAATGAGCTGCGCTTGTTAATTTAAGCTTTCTTATAATTTCTTCCAACCGGGTCAAAGGAAGGTTTGAAATGTGTGAAAACAAGTTAGAGTTGTTATCAGTAGTTTCTGAATCTAGAAATCATTTATTAAACAACTCTACGTGGGCAAGCTATTTGATTTTGGTGCAAAAATATGTTTGTGAAATGTGGGCGATTAAAGAGAAATAGTCTTTATAGAAGAAGCACACATAAGAAAGTTAATTTTCATCAATTTATTTTGCCTTATTAAATTAGTACTTTTTATTTTAATTTAACTACAGAGTTATCAATTCATTGCATTTGTATTAATTTTTCTTCGCTATGATTATTTATTCACTTGGTTAGGATAGAAATTAAAAATTGAAGAAAAATTGTTTAATTTTGTTTTTGTTTTATCTCTAGATGAGTTTCTGGTGAATTCTAAAAAATGTGAGACACACATGTAGAACTGGTGAGGTTCTTGTTGATTTTTGCTGGTGATAATTTAAAAATTTATACTTACGAGGAGACAAGTTCAGGGAAAAATCCATGGCAAACTTAGTTAAAATGGTGTTGGATGTTACTAAAATCTTAGCAAGCATGCTTATTACGTTTTTAGTGCGAAGCAGTGGCCAAAGAAGTTTAAGCGCTCTGATGATATCTACTTCTTCGGTGGTAGCTGAAAACTCATGGTTAGTATTTTGAATGAGGTACTAAATTTTGTAATTAAAATTAGTGCTGTGGATATTTTTAGTAGGGCTACTACAATTGGCTGTATATATTCATGGGGAATGATGATGGGTCAGGCGTCGTCTAGTGGGAAGGTGTTAGTCAGTGATCAAAATATGTACATCTGTCGAACAGTTTCGTAATTTCTGAGGATGCCATGCAAGTTAGTTGATTTGATGCAGTATGTGAAGTTTAAGAAACAGGTGGATGTGTGTTTAAGTTTACGAACATAAAACGGGGGTGTGAATTACTTGATGATGAGCTGTGTATGTAGTGTCTTTGTATAATTTTATAATATTGGTACGTGTGGGTTAGTTTTGTTTTCAACTTGACTTCGTGTGAACAGTAAATATCTTTTCCTTCGGTGTGAGGAAGTTGAATGTTAGTGCAAAATGATTGAATTTTTGAAGAAACAAAAATGTTTGAAAGGCTTTAGTGTTTTTTATTGCGTGATCTATGGTATGGCCGACAATTTTTTTAGTGCTTTTAAGATGGAATATATATTCTGATTTTCTCAAAATATTTTCATTTAGTTGAGGGTTAATGTTTGGATCATCGTCATACGAGGAATCTTCCATATACCTGGTGACAGCGTGGTCATAATGGTTGATCGAAAATATAAATGACTTGGGTGCTATGAATCTGTTTGGTGTTTGGTCTAAACCTATAATATTGAACTGATTAGGGTATGTCGATTTTTTTTTGCAGTTCTGTATTAAGTATATTAAGGGGGAAAATGGTAAGTTTTGAATGAAGAAATCTGGGGTATTAGTGTGTTGAGGGTGATGGCAATATAGTCGGTGTTATCGTGGGCGACTATAAAGAAACTGAGGTGTGGTGTTAGGGTGCATGTGTTTCATGAAAACTCTTTGTGCTCGTGTAGATGCAATGTGAACTGAGAATGTAGAGGATTCGGAATTGGGTGGAGGATTCGGAAGTTGAAGCTGAATGAGTTAGTTGGTGAATTGTTAATGAGTTATTTTTATTTGTTAATTCCTTTTAGAAGTAAAAAAATAAATTCAATAAGGTTAAACATTGCATATAATATAGTCAACCTTTTTATAGTAGGGTGATCCGAGAAAAGGTCGAAGAGTTCGTTTTTGATGTTTCTGAAACTGAAAATATTCACTGGTGAAACGTTTTGTGGACGGTATTTTTCTTCAATGAGATATTTATAGTCTGTAATATCTTTGAAGTATCCACTATAGTCTTGTCGGTAGATGTCGGAGAGACCTGCTGTTTCAACTAGTTTTCGTAAGTTTTGATCAGTTGATTGTCTGTATTGTATCCATTATAGTGAGGATTTCTTGAAATTTTTGCGTTCTAATGTGATGTTATATGTCGGAATAAATATTTATTAAATTTAGGTCTATCTTTGGATATTGAGAGATTTCAGGTGAAATTTTCTTTAGAGGTGTCATTATTGTAGGGTATGGAGTTAGAAGATAATATTCATCTTTGTTTGGATTAAGCTGCACTACAATGTGGCTATTTTCAGATCCTTAGAATACAGCTGTATCCAAAAATTAGGTTGGGCGTGATAGTGTGTCTACAAAATGTACTTGTTTTTATAGTAGATAGGTATGCGTTGGTAGCATATTTTTTTTTCAAAAACACAGAGTGGTGAAATTTTTTAGTGCAAGTATAATGCCAAAAAATTTTTCCTTCATAGTCAAGGAAGTTAGAGCGGTTACCGGATGAGCAGTATCCTGCGTAAGGTGTTTTAAGTACTGCTAGGGCGAGAGATTGTATTATTTGTGCTCGTTCTAATTCACATAAGTGAGGAGGTGTTTCTAATTTGGAGAAGGACATTTCTTGCAAAGTTCTAATTACTGTATAAACTAATTTCAAGTCAAGATGAATATCGTAGTGGATTGCGCCAAAATAGGTGTTATTCATTAGAGAAAACTCCAGTAATCGTGTACTATCTTTATTTTCTGGATGAACTTTTCGGCCAACGCTTCCTGTATTTTGTTAAAATGTTACTGTGATGTAGAAATTTTCGTCTTCTCTATTTTGATATGGATGTGCTATATCTTAATTACTTTACCGGTTTTCATGTCAAAACTGTTTTTCTATTCCTCAAAAATTTCTGAATATGGTAATTTGAAAAGTGATTTGGGATATGTACATGCTACTTCCATTTCATGGTAAATCTGAAAACGTGGTAACTCATTTTCTGTACCATCCATTTTTTTTCTTCTAAATTCTGTCGGTTTGATCTGACTCGATCAAGGTTGATTTCGTCGAAAGGTTTAGATTCTTAGAATGTGACTTCTGGGAACCAAACTATGGTTGCTTGTGTCCGAGTAGTGGGATTGCAATGTTCTTGATAATTTATACAATTTAAGTAGAATCCTTGATACAGTACGTTATCATTTTTTAAATCTCGTGTTAATTGGAATTTTTCTAATTGAATTTTCCGATCAAAAAACAACTTTTTCCTGGTAGCCTGAGTTTTTTGTGTCCGCTTTAGAATTTGATGGGGTGTTTATTCCAATGTGTGGTGTCTATTTTTAACGTGTAAATCATAAGTTAAACGTCCGTGTGCGCCGTGATACGGGCAATTATCTTCTAATTGGTATGAACCTGGTGGAGATCAAGTTGTGCTTGTTGTGCAGAGTCTGGAAGGACTTGACAACTTACCAAATTACTGTTTGTGCTTTTATTTTTGACTTTTTTAAAAACGTTGTAGTTCATTCTTGTAATCTTTGAGGTTAAGATGTAAAAGTCGTTCGATCTTACTTTGATAAAGAGGTTCATGATCCGGTCTGATTTTGTTGCTGTTTGAAACTTTTTTCTGAGAATTTTGCTGTAAATTTATATTCTGTTAGAGTTATAGCTCGGACTTTTGAGTAAACTTTAGCTACTTTTTTTGTTGATTCAATGTCTTCTGTTTCACATTCGCCTTGTGTTACTTGAATAATTGCGTATTTGTGTAGTGTTTTTTTTATTCCACAATCATAAGGTGGAACAAAAAGGTATTGTAATTCTTTTCGGTAGAAGGGTTTGAATGAGGTATAGGTTCTAAAAGTACAAAACGGAAAAGGTTTTTGATTAGAAAAATATTTTAGATACATACGTATGATAATCTTGAAAAGGGATTATAGAATGTTATGTATCCTATTGTCTTTTTTGTTTATCTATCGTATTTTTAGGTAAGTTCTGTTGTAAAAAATGGAGAGGGTAAAGACTGAGGTATTATAATCGGTGGAGATAGTGGTAATGGATGAAGTACTAAAGTTTTTAATTTCAACGTTTTTTCGAATTTAAGGGTGAAGTTATGTTGGGTAAGGATTTGGATAGTATGTTCTTGTTTATCCTTGTGAATATCGTGTCTATATTATAGTCTGTTGGGTGCCCAATTATAGAGTCGCTGGCTATGGAGGTTTTAGTTTGTATCACTAGAAAGATCTAAAGGGGTCGTTGATGGTGATGAGGGTTTGTTAAATATTCTTGGTGTTGTAAGGTTTCGATGTCGTCGGGGGTGAATAATTTGTCTATCTATTGTAATTGTTAAATTTGGGTTTTGGCTAGGATGTCTAGTTCTGTTAGGGTTGTTGAGGCGAGGGTACATGTTATATTTGCATCGTTTTGTGGTTCACTTAGGGGTGCTTGACGAATGGCTGGTGTTATTGGTTCGGATAGCGATGCGTGTCTTTCTTCAAATGTTTAAGGGTTTTCTACAAATGAGATACGAGTACTTGATTGGGGTTGGCTTGTTCGGCTAGATGTCAGTGTTGTTGGGGGCAAAGGGGGTCATGGGATGTGGTGGCTGGCGGGGAATCTTTAATAGGGTGTGGATTATCATTTTTGACATGTTCATATGCTTATTTATTTAAAACTGAGTGCTTTATAATATTCTTCTGCAAAAATAATTTTCAAAATAAATAATTAGTCAAGGCTTTAAAATTTCTTATGCTTTAAAAGCTTTTCAACTGAGAGAAACAAGAAAAGTTTTTTAAAAAATTGTAAAAAGAGTTAGAATATCTGTCTTATTTAGTAAACTTCGTATCATTTATGAAAATTTTAAGATTCGTACCTGCTTAGGTGGTCAATGGTTTTGGAAAGAGGAAGGTAGGTTTGTATGAGGGAAAAGAAAAGAATGAACTGGCAAAAAAAACAAAAAAGAGGAGGAGAGAATGTTCTAAAAAGTCGGCTATGAGAAAATCACAAAGTTAGAAAACTGTTGAAAAAATGTTTGGTCGAGTTAGTTTATTGACGCCCTTTCTAGTAGAATTATTTATTGAATTTTGACAAGTGGGTTGGGTATGAAAAGATTTTGGTGAAAAAAAATCTGGGTGTTTAGGTGTTAACAATCTAACTCTTGTTTTTATTTGTAGGATGATAAGTGGATTTCGGGAGGTAGAACGGCTTTCGGCTATCTGATCATGTCGGATTTTTTTAAGGCTGATGTAATTTGTTTTTTTTGGAAGAATGTGGGGTAAGAATTAATACATTTTTGTTGATTTTTGTAATGATTGATAGAAGAGAGTTGTATATTTTAATGATATTTATTTAAATTCTCAAATAGAAGGGTAGTGCTTATTTTTGACCTGACGGTCTTTGATTTATAGTTTTAGATCTAGTTCAAGTTGGAGATACATCGGTTAATAATAGTGGTGGTGTTTAGAAGGAATGAGGTAATATCAAATCATTTTGACTTGCTGATTTTGAACTAGTTAGTTCAAGAAAGAAAATGATTGATTGTTATTGAAATTTACTCTAAGTTTTTACTGAAAATGTCATAAATGTTGTCTAATTAACCAGAGGGTTTTCGAAATTTCAATTTCTGTTGTTTTTTTTTTTAATCTTTTCTATTGATTGTAATGATTTACGTTGTTGTGATTTTTCTTTGGTTTTGGTCATGACGATTTTCTTGTAGTTTACGATTAAGTCTTTGTTTCTGAACTATTAGTTTTTGAGGTTTGTCTGATATATCTTTCGGAAGTATATCTGATCATTTGGGTAGATGATCGAGGATTGTTGTTTTCTGTTGTGAGTTAATTTTTTGTGGTTTTTTCAACAATATTTAGTCCTCTGAAGGAGTATAATTGTGTCAATTCGCAAAGGGCGTATTCCTTTGGGTAGTATGAGATTTTTTCTATGTTGAAATATTTCTTTTTTTGTGATATATAAGTCTATGTGTGACGTCTGTAGGTTTTTGTATACTTAGAAATGGTCTTTTTGGATAGGTTGTATCTTTTTTGAGATTCCTTTCTGAATAATAAAGTTTGGGAGTAGGACATGTGTTCCTGTTTTTAGGTTTGATGCAGGTGTAAAACGTGAATTTATTTGAGACTGGATATTTTGTCTTTGTAGCATTTTTTTTTTGCTTTTTTCTGATAAAATTCATGTTTTTTTTGGTTTAAAATCCATTCTGTATTTGCAGTTGATGAAAACGATCTTCGACCTGATTGTGAATCAAAATGAATCTTTTTTGGGTTACAATACCCTTGTTCGTTTTTTGAGGAGTTTGTGAACATTATCAGTCTACATAGTTTTGGGTTGAAAACCATTTCATATGGTGATAGACCAAGGGTTGATTTGATTTGAATTATAAGTTAATGGGAAAAATTTTACGTCTGCTGACCATTCATGATACATCGGAGATAATCTTGTAGTGAACGGTTGATGCCATCAACTAGTCCATTTTTCCCTGGGGCATGGGATGTTCTAGGTTTATGTTTCATATTATAGAGGTGACATAATGTTATGATTTCGTTATTTTTAAATTCTGTTCCTTTGTGTGTGACTTGTAATCCAACGTTCGTAAAGTGTTGTATAAGCATGAAAAGAGTTGCAGTGAGGTACAAGGTTGAGTGCTATATACTGTAGGTGATATAGAAACTTTGGTATCAAATGAGATTCTGTGACTGAAATAAAGTCTTTGTTCTTTGAGCTTTTTTGTCCGCTATTTATTTTTGGTGTGGAAAGGGTTTGTTTAACAACCATTGCATAGTACTTTTATCCAAATTGGTGCAATTGGTAAATACGAATTTTGAGTGAAATTTGAATATGTTTTTTTTGAAATGATTTTTTGTAAGTAAGGAACGTCAAATGTGAAATGCAATTAATATTAAACTTAGTGGGAGACAGCGTACTTTTCTTTCATGAAAGTGATATTTTCATGAGGTCAGTGTTTTCGTTTATCATCGTAGTATTAAGTTTTCGAAAAGATTGAAGTAAGGGTTCATTTTCTGGAGTTGTCATGTCGGCTTTTACTGGTTTTGTTTTATGTTTGTGCCAAGAAGAGTTTGGTGTTTTTGTAATAACTGAACTGTCATTGTTTCTGTGTTTGAGAGAAAAAAAATTTTGAATTTCCTTTTTTGCAAGAGGTATATTATCCAAGGGGTCTTGTAGTTTAAATTACTTATTGGTTATTTATTTTTGATTCAAAGTGGGGGAGGGGCGGTTAAATTCATGGCTTCTGTTAGGGTTTCATTTTCTATTAATGGGAATAAACTTTTCCTGCGTATTTTTTGTTTAGATTTCTTTTTTGTTGTGTATTAATTTTTATCCATGACAAATATAGTATTGCTTTAAATGATTTTTTTCCTGATAAATCTACTTCATAGTGGTTCTTTTGGCAATCAAGATAAAATGGGAAGTGTTTTGAGGTGTTTATTTACTTAGCGTCAAATTCAGTTTTCACTGTATAATTATATTCTAGTCGTTGTGATGTTTCACCTTTTGCAAGGAATAATCTTATATTTTGTGGTATTTCTGGTAAAATAAGGTTTTTGCCTGATTTTAAAACTATAAGTAGGTTTGAAATTTTCATTAGAAAAAATTGAAAGCTATAAATTTTATGGTTTGGATTTGTTTTTTGTGTAAATAGATAAATTATAGGTTTATGGTCTGTGCATAAAGCTGATAGATGTTTTGATCCAAAGATTTAGAATTCATATTCTGTTGATGTATATATTAGGGCTGTATATTCTCTCATAAGGCTGGAGAATCTGAGTTCTGCTTGTGTAAAAGTTTTTTAACTTGCTGATATGAGATTCATTTTATTTGTACCTTTATGTGATTGAAGGAGTGCTGTGCCAATTCCAAAATTAAAAGCATCGCACATAGCGTAAAAAGGTTGGTCTGTAATTAGGATTGGGTTTAAAATTTGCTCCGTTAGAAGAGTTTTCATTTAAATCGAAGCGTTTTTAATGTTCTAAAGTCCCTTCAAAATTATTTTGTCGACGGAGAAATTTGTAAAATGGACTGAGATCTAATTGCATTTTGTAAACGAGGATTTCTTGGGTTTTTTTTATTTGATGGGGGTTTGAGTTTTAATAGTGCATCTTTTCGTGATTTTAGAATTATAATTGTAGTGCATTCAATATTGTGTCCCAGGAATATTACCCAACTAAGGAAAAAATGTGATGTATCTGAGGCTGCTTTCATGTTTTCTTTTAACGTATTTTAGTGGTACTTGCCTTGTTTTGTTTGTTACTGTATGAAAACATCGACTAATTATGTAATTACTTTTGCTGAGAATTAGTGGCCTAAAAATTTTGCTCCTTACTGCTGAAAATTCTGCTGGTCCTATGGATATACTATGGAATGGTGTATCAAATTCGTATTGCTGTTTTCCAATAACGAATTGTGTTATTCGACGTAATTGTTCTTCTAATGGATTTGGGTTATATGCGCTATGCATACCAGTGGTGGTATAATAGTGTCCGTTCGTTTTTGTAAGTATTACTTGCATCGATTCTGTGGGCCAGTTTCATTCTGATTCATCGATTAGAGAGTTCAAATATCGTGCATCTAGAACAATATTAAGTAATTCTCCATTCACAAGAAATTCTACAGTTTTAATAAATATGTTTCCATAATGTCTACAAGATTATCTAAAAGTCTATGTACTTTGTCTTGTTAATGTGTTGGTACTTTACTTCCTCGTTGTTTTTTGCAAAGTGCGTCGGGTTTAAGTGGTGGTTGTAGTGGTGAATGTTTTTACATTATCAAATTTTGATGTGGCATACACCATGAGATGTTTTATGATAACTCTGCTAGTTGATCAAACTCTTGCTGATTAATTTGGGAATGTTGAAACTTGAACATGTTTAAAATTTTTGTAGTTCAATCTTTTTTTTTGTTTTGGATTGTTTTTTTTCGAAATAGGGGGATTTTGTGAAATAATCCCTATTCGTTTTGAGTCTTTAGTAAAGTAACTAATGGATAATTCTTCATTAAGATTTGTTGATTGACAATACTAATTTTTTTAATTAATTTTTTTACTCTGAATGCTTTTATTTGTGTCGGGTCAAATGGCGCATTTGTTTCGCAATATCCTAAAAGTCCTAAAAGGAGGTGTATTTTTGTATGGTGAATTATTATATACTTGTAGGAACAATATATCTTGTCTTTGTATATTTAACGTATTTGATAGATGAAATCGTTACTCTAGAAAAGTTTTGAAATTGTTTGAATTCAAGACCAGAAATACATAGTTTTTGTTTGTTCTGATCATTGCTATATTGATGTACTTGATTTATAGAAAAATCATGTACATGTCCTGTTAGTGGTTTCAGATGTTTTTTTTGTATATAGGGTACAATTTTCAGAAGAATAGAGGTTGGTTTTCTAATCCTTAGAAGATTGTTAGAGATGTATCACTTAGTTCTGTATAACTGTTTTTGACATGTAATTTACTACTCAAGATGTTTATAGTTGGTTTATTTTTAGTAATAAACGGGATTCCAACAATAAGTTGGTTACGGTCTGCTATGTGGAATATTTGGATTAGAGGGTTTTTGTGAAAGTTTGTTTGGTTCCATCGTTCGAGTTGGGATAAGGAACATTTTAGTTTTTTTGATAGTTTGTTAGACTTGTGCCTTGTGCAGTGGCTAGTTCATTTGGGGTTTTTGAGGGGAAAAACTTTGGATGTAGAATTTGAATTTCATTTCATGTAGCGATGTTAGTAATGTTTCATTCTGCACCAGAATCAATTAGAAAATCTATTTCAAGATTTGGTGATTGGAAGTTTTTGTTTTTCGAGCTTTCTAAGGAAAGTAGTATTGTCCAGTTTTTCTTTTTTGGTGGTGATATTTTATTTGCTGTATTTTAATGTAGGTTTTTCATAGTGGAGTTGGTTTTAATTACATGTGGAAAAGAATTTGTTGTTTTTCGGTTGTCATCTGGTTCTTGAGGATTAGAAATAAGAGTTTCTTTTTGGTTAGATTCGATTCAATGGGTGTTTCATATGCATTTTCTATTCTAAGCATGTTAATGATAAGCGTGTTTTCTGTGTCACTTTCGTTATCTGTGCTTCCACAAGGTATGTGGCTTAAGTATAGTTCTGAAGTTTCTGTATTGTCGATACCTGGAGGATCTGAAAATTTTTCATCTGTGGAATGTGTTTGACTAATTGTTCCTTGATGTTTTGATGTACTGCTTCTGAAGTTTTGACTTTGTGTGTTCGAAAATTGAGAACGATTTAGATGTGGTGACTGAGAGTAATTTCTTAATCTATTCTGATAGTTGTTGTTTCTATTTCTGCAATTCTCACGGGATCTACTAAAATAATAATCATAATAACGGTCTTTTTCTGGAGTAGTTTTGTCATCTATTATTCGAGTAACTTCGGTTTTGATTGTTTGAATAGTTTCGGTTTAGATTATTCCGAGAATTTCTTGAATGATCATTGGAATAGTATCTATTCCGAGAGTTTGACAATGAAAGGATTCTATTGTATTATGAACAATTACTTCTATTTGAGTTTGGTCTAATGTAATTGTTTCTGTATTAATTTTGTTGACTTCTTGATCTGCTATATCTATTTTCTTAATAACTTTGAGAGTTTCGTCGAACTGGTGTTCAACCGCGAAAATTATTCCAATAGGGGGATTGTGATCTGTTATTGCGATAGCTATATGGAAATGGTTTTACTGAGCAATTGTTACATTTTGATCTTCTTTCAAGTATTGCTAAAACGATTTACTTGGTTCTTTGTGTTTTTGTGGTCTATTTATTTTGTCTTGTTGTTTTTGTCTGCATTCAGCAATGCTATGTCCATATCATCTGCGACAATAGTTACACCATTTTTTGAATGCTGGTTTGCATTTGAATGTTTGACTATTTTCTCTAATAATTGAGATTTGAATATTTTTCTCGGCTAGTTCATCATCAGAATTTTGAATCTTCTTAATATGTCAAGTTGTTGTTTGAACGTTGTTTTTTTATTTTAGTTTCAATTTTTCTGCTTCTTCCAATTCCATTGTGATTTCGGCTTGTTCTAGTTTATCTATGAGTTTTCGAAAACCTATATGGGGTTTTCGGGTTGATGATTTTTTGAGTTGTTTTATTGTTCCGTTTGGAAGTCTGCGAATTTCGTTGCATTAATTTCCTTGTTGTTGTTCGTTTCTTTCACAGTCGAACATTTTCAAGACTTTTTGTGTGATTCGTTTCCAGTCGGATTTAATTTTCATAGGTAAAACTGAAAACCTTTTTTGAGCTGCGCCGTCAAGTGTGGTTTGAGTTAATGCTGTACGCCTATGTAGCTAGCTTTATTGGAGTGGTGTATTTACTGGTTCTGGACCTATGCTTAATATTAAATTTGCTAAAACTGCCTTTAGGTTGTCGTTTACCAAATATTCAGGCTATGTTCCTGTGAATACCACAAGGAGTTCATTATATGTGATGGATTATCTACCCATAAGGTATGGATTCATTGTGATTTGAAGTGATTCTGCTGTGTTCGTTATTTGAGTAAAATTTGTATGTTGCCTTTTGTAATTTCATGCTGTTGTAGATAATATTCTAATGGAATTTCAATTTGCATTGGATTAGGTTGGTAACTTGGAGTGTTTTTATGGTTTTCTGATTGCATATTTTTTACTTGGTTGTGCAAAGTTTTGTCTTTGAGGAAGGTGTTGTTGTGTTTGTCGTGTTTGTTCTGAGTTCATGAAGGGTTCAAAATTATCTGGTTGATAATTATTATCTGGTTGGTCAATTTTATATCTTGAAATATTACTGTACTGTTGTTTGTTTTGGTTGAAGTAATCTTCATCTTTAGAACAGTGGGATTGACTTCTTGTGAACTGTCTTAAGGATAGATTTTTGCTTTGATGAAAAATTGGATACATTTCGGTGCGGTCTTTTGGTGTTTTCCGTTTTTCATTAAAGAATACTGATTGAGATCCTAGTTGTGGTATTTAATGAGTGTATTTATGTTCTAGGGATTAATTTCGCGTTGTGTAAAGGAATTTTGCTATTGGGTTGCTAACGTTATTGTTTGCGAAAAAATCATAACTGTGATTTGCGAAAATTTTTGTGTTTACGTGTTTTTGTTTGTTAGATTGTCGTGTTTTAGTTATTTGCCTATTTGTTTGATAATCCATATGACAGTATTTTGGAACAACTGATAGTTTGACTGCTGATTGTAGTGCAGTTTGTTGGAAGGGAGTATTTTATTATGTGGTGCTGTGAGTGTTGGATAAATTGGGGAAATAATTTGTTGTGTTGTTGTGGGTATTGTTTCTGCCATTTCTTCGTTTACAAAGTGTGATGGGGTTTCAATATCCTGTTGTATCAAATTTTTAGTTCCTTTCAGGTTTTTCTGTGTATTTACAAATAGTGAGTTTAATCTATTATTACTTTTCCTATCATTAAATATTGTTAAGAGGTGGGATCAGTAGTGAGTGGAGTTACTCCTTAGCAATGTTTCTGTACAGAAACTATGGCAGTTGCAGCAATTGAAATGTCGTTAGGGATTTTGAAAAATAATAAATGAGACCGTTCAGGGTCGTATAGATAATCGGTTCTGTTTGCTACTTTTATTTCCTCGTCTGCAGTTTAAGGTCAAATTTTATTCTTGCCGTTGAAATTAAATCTAAATTGTGTAAACTTTCACTACTTGTGATTTTTAATTTTCAGTGCAAAAATTGCGAGAAAAGGTTGATTTTTGGTTTTACTATTGATTGTCGAGATGGTTGAGGTGGTGATACATATAATACTTCGTTTGATTCTAGTATAGAAAAATTACTAAAAATAATAGAGAAAACATCATTTGCGAAAATTGAACCTACTCTTTGTGAATTTTGATGTTAAGTTTTCTTGATAATTGCTGTGAAATCTTTTGAGAAATCTATTTCTCTATAATCTGTTTAAATTCGGTGCGGTGTTTGATGTGTTTGCGATGGTAAAGTTTCGATACTAAAAATTCCGTATGAAGTATCAATATGAAGTAATATTACTGATGCCTGATAGATAGAGGTCGAGTACTTGTCCTCTGTTTTTATTTTGCGAAATTTTTGTTTGCATGGGCTATTTCGTTTTTCGAACAAATTTGCTTTTAATTTATGGCAAAATTGTACTTGACCTTCAGAGCAATCATTTTGCGGATGAAAGACAATAGGAAAAATAAAATTATCATCAAGGTTTTTCTCGTATTGAATCAATTTTTGTGCTGTATTACGGTTATTGTGTAATTTTCAATTTGTCTTTTTGGTTGATTTCAATTATAAAGTCTTAATGGTTTGTGTAGGTATAAGTTTTTATTCTTCGTTTACATTTTATTGATGATGGTGTTGTATATTTTGACTGGGAAAATCTTTTCTGGTCGTTTATTGGATTATTTTTGTCGTCAATTAAACCTCGAAGTATTTTGAAGTTTTCGAATTGCAGTTGTATCAGACTCCGAAACTGCGTTTCATGTTTCGGAAAATTTTTGTTCAAAACTTTGTTTATTCTTTGTGATTATTGCCTTCCGTCTTGTTTGTTTTTTTGATCTGATATATCCTATTTTTGTCTATCTGGTCTAAATACAAGATCCTATCTTTGGTTTTGAATGAAATAATTGTGGAGTAATTTTGTTTGTTTGTTTCCTAAATTATCTCTTGGCATAAGTGTTAAAGTGGTGGTTGCAAAATCCGAGGGTTAGGTTTTATTTTTCCTTAAATGTTAATTCCTACAATTTTTTTGAGGTTACCTTAATCTTGGAGCATAGGTTGTCGAGTCTAGACGGGTTGGAGAGAGAGTATATCAATTCGTTAATGTTTGTCTCTTTGTTCTTATATATCCTACTGATTGTCTGTGTGGTGTGATTACGAGGTCGTATTTATCGTCGTTAATTAAAAAATTGTGTATAATGATTGTTTGAGTGTTTGCTAAATTGTCTCTCGACATAAGGTTTAGGATGATGGATACACTATCTGGATTAGTGATTCTAATGCCTTAAACTGTTAGTTCGTACACTTTTTTGTAGTTAACTTAATTTGGGTCGTATATTTGGGTTAATGAGAAAGCGTATGTCGATTCCGAAGAATAGTTTGAACTTTCTTGTGACTAATTCTATGCTAAGATTTGACCTACTTAATCTTACTTAGGGGTTATAGTTTGTGATCAAGGGTTGGAGAATAGTGAATCGATCCACAAGGTTCAGGTATAATTAGAACGCAAGTAGTTTGTTAGATACTATTTTATGATTTACTAAAACTTAAATGTTTTAGCATGGGTCAACTAAGAGGAGGGCTCAAGTGAAGGATGAGTAACCGAAGTTCTTCACTGTTTATCTTAATTGAAATGGTTAGCTTTTCAAAAGTTCCTATTAGTCTTGGGTCGTTTGATAAGGGTTGGAGAGTGACTCGATGCTTGAGGTAGTTAGACACTTTTATCTAGGAGGATGGGGGAAAATTGGTTCAGAATGATCCAAGGGAAGCCTTGATGATCAATTAGTTTTAAAATAAAAGATTTAAAGTTCAGGATTAAGGTTAAAATTACCGATCCAAGGATGATTTTGATGATCTGGTGTAAGCAAAATGTAGATTATTAGAAAACAAGGATAGGCCTTGAGAATATTTAAGTTTCAGGTTTAAGTTTAATGAAAGATTATAAATTTTGAGAGGAGTTGATTTAAAAACTAGGGGTTTGAATGATATGATATTAGCTTTTAAAGGATTATAGTTATGTTTTAGATGAAGGAATAAAGAAACTTGATTGTGCGGGGATGCGGATGTGAATGCTTGAGTAGCAAGAGTTTTTTTTGTAAATTTAAAACTAATTGTAAAATATCTAATAATTAATTTTTGTAATTTTTATTAGTTTTAGTTTTACAAAATTTTTTAAGTTACTGCAAATTTTAATGAAAAGAACGACATTTGTATCTTTTCATCAGTCGTTATTATGTTACATATTATGGTTATACATCATTGAGAGGTATTTTCCTAATCTCCAAGCAATATCACCCAATAATTTTTATTTCATGTTAGTGAATGAAAATCTACTGCATTGAGAAATTTGTAAAGGAATAGTCGTAGAGTAATTTCAGATAAGGTACACCGTCTGTTCGTCACGCTATCTCATTTTCGGCCGGATAGACTTGTACAACTTTTTAGTCTACTGCCAATCCTAATCTTACTCTTATATCTCCTAGTCTCATTGGATCTAGTGTATACTGGTATTTGCAAATTAGATCTCAGGAACTATCTTGAAGGCTAACAACTGTCTGTTTTGTTCTGTTGCTGAAACTATCAATCGTTTCAGCGTTACCAATAATTGTAAGTGTTACTAATGGATCATGATTGGTTAGTTGGAAATGTTTTAAAGAGATAGTTTTATCAGTTATATAATTGGATGTAAATACTAGTTTTAAACTGGTTCCATTATTTTCTCAGTTAATGGGTACATAATCATCCATATCGTCACATTGCCTTTCCAGACCTTTTGATGGTTTTAATCGGTTTTCTTTATAAGATTGCTCAAAAACCGCTGAAAAACCGCTCAAATCTTGCTTAAAAAACCGTTCAAAAATCAACGCAAGAAATGAGCGGTTTTCGAGCGATTTTTAAGCAAGATTTGAGCGGTTTGTGCGGTTTTTCCAAAAAAACCGCCCAAACCGCCCAAACCGCTCAAACCTCTCAAATCTTGCTGGAAAACCGCTCAAACCGCTCATATCTTGAGCGAATTTTGAGCGGGATCTCGACCCGGGGGGACTTTCTTTTTATCTTTTTTTTTTGAAAATCTTAATTTGCAACTTTCTTATTTACCTCTCCATCAGAATTTTATGATGCCAATGTGTGGAAATATTAATCTAGGAGTAAGGCGATAGATCTTAAATATGTGAAGGGAAGATGAATGGGAGGCCTTTTCCTCTCCAAATAAAGTCTCCGTTTTTCTCTCCCCTTTTTTCGTAAATGAATTTAAAAAGTGTTTTCATGGTACCCCTCAGAATTTAAGACAATTTTTGTCATGTTTTAGAATTGCACCAACAACATTTACCTTTTCCGCCAACTACATTTATCTCAAATACTGACATATTTGATAACCGATTTCCCAAAAAGCGTAAAATTGCATCATTCTTCCCTGACCTTGGAAGGATATTGATTTGATTCTGCGAGTTAATTTTCTCAGTCAAACAAAAATATCAGGTCGAATACTTGACAAAAAAAAACAAATCTTGTGTGATTCATTTGTTGATAGATTTTAACTCGGTTGAAAAGTAAACAAGCAGTTGCAATCTATAGCAGCTGTAAACGTAGTTTATTGTCGTGAAAGCCCTCTCTTTATTTCAAAGATTAGCTGCAAAAATATATCGACGCCGATGAGTTTATTTAGAAATGGTAGAAAACGTGGGGCACGTTGGCGTCATCACTTGTTCGTTGAAAACTTTGTACTAATAGCTCATAAACATAAAAATATAGATCCTTATCTTTAAAAAAAAAACATTAGAAAACCACGAGACCAAACTTTGCACTAGATAGGCGCACAATTTTCTGTCTGTATAATCCTGGATTCCAGAGACGAATATTTAAACATGTTAAAGTTTTGTCGGAACGATCAAAAAGAATGAAAGGACAAAAGGAGCGTCCTTGTTGAGGAATCCGCTAACAATGCACAAAATGCCTCGTTTTTTGTTTTCTCAATTTCAAATTTATCTTTTCCTAAACAACCAAACAAACTTACTAAATGAATTGTAGCAAATAAAACTTGGTTTACTAAATGCATACTGCCGTACAGGGTTCGAACTACAAAAAACACTATGAAAAAAAAACGGAAAACAATACCACAAACAGCAGGACAAAAACTTAGAGTTCAGGCTTGTTTTAGTTTTTGCGAGGTAAACGATATGACGCGCAGTTTAAAAATGATTTTTTTAAACATGGTGAACATGCAACAAACAGTCCAAAATTTCGTTTTTATTTTATTTCCTAAAAATGTTTCCACAAAAAGTTCCGATATAATTACAAAATTTGTATTCCAAATCAGTGTAGTGTGTGAAATATAGAAGAAAAATATATAATGGTAGCAACGAAAAATCTTTGATTACAGTTATCAAAGTTTTAATGAAAATATCAATAGTCCTGACCATATTTCTGATATAAGCATCTCGGTAATTACTCTCCATGGGATATTGACCATGACAGGGAATATTTTGGCAGCGAATTGTTCGGGTCATGAAATCTGTGTTCGGTGAAGCGGAAAACTTTGAAGGTCGTACCCATAGCGTACCGTCTGACCAAGAAAGGAATTCTTCGATTAAAATCATCCTCAAACTCCCGGTGTTATATCCCTAGAAACATGTCACACATGGATGCTTCGTTGATTCCTGTCGCTTTTCTCAAAAAAACAGTTGCGGGAGCCACTGGAAAGCAAATATATTTTTTTTCTTTTACAAGCATCAAACCGCTTTTTGAATGAAAAAAATATCGAAAACGTGGCAAATGGTATAATTTAATTTTTCAAAGTCGCCTTCGGTCAAACCACTACTTAATTTGAAAACACAGAACTGTAGAAATTAAAATTTAAATAAAAAAACTCTTCCATCTTCTACCTTCAGGAATTCTTCAGTAACAGTGTGGCCAAAATGCAGGAAATATCCTCATTATCCAATAAAACGCTGGTTCAAGTGCCAATTTTTTCTACATCAAGTTTTAGTGGAGTCACTTTGCTCAGTCGTAGAGCCAATAGAGATTAACAAAATTAGCATTTGAGACCCACAATCATTACAAAAAAATGAGGAGGAGGGGTCGAATAAAAGGAAATCCATGTCTATCCATTATTGAGAAAAAAATGGATTGTCCAGGTGAGGCAATTGAAATAGTAAGACTTTCGAACCAAGTAAAAAGGGGGTTAATTGTTCGTTTGCTGATAAGTTGTCTTGTAAATTGAAATTGGGGAACAGCAGTGATTAAAACTGGGATATACGTTCACACAAACTAAGAAAAACAACTGATGAAAAATTTTGTCCGATACATGTTCAAAGATTTAGATTTACACGTAGAATCCAATGACAAAAGGGGCAAAATGGTTGCAGCATCCACTGACAAACAGTGGAATACAACAGTATTTCCCTTCTGTTTACTCTAACTGGAAAAAAGCGTTTGTCTGCAGAGTCCAAGTCCAAAACAAACTTGTCTCAGTATTTGTTTTCAAAGTTTGCCGCGTCACTGGGTTCAAAGTTTTTGTGTTCGCTAGCTAAATTTCGTTTTTTAGCATCTAGTGGTTAAACATTTGTCTTTTGGTTTCATTAGATTTTCCAGTTTTAAATGTTTTGAAGTAGTGCCGGATACAACGCAAAGGGGCATGGCATGCGGAAACCAAACAAAATACACAACCTGGGCTTCGTAATGTTGGAGTTGATTATAATTGTAATTTTTTTCTATATCTTTACAAGTAACATCTATTGAATTTTTTGTAATGGATTTTTGAAGGTGTTCAATTAATTATTAAATCAATTCTTTTTCGAAACAGAGATCCTAAAAGCTATTGCTACGCCCTGTTAGTTCATTCAGAAGTAATAAAAATTTGAAAAAAAAACGTTTAAATGAAGTTTTACATAAAAGTACACAACCATTTGTTTTCCAGTTTTCCTTGGCCGCTTATAGTTATTTTAATCATGTAAGCTCATCAAGAGCAGTTTTTTTAGCTAGAACGCCCGCAGGAGCAAGAATGCGTGTTGGAGGACCAAACACAATTACTCATTAACTATTAGTTTTTCGACCATAACTTGAACATACAAAGTACTTTTCAGCAAGATCATTATATATTCTTTTTTATCTGAGCAGCCATTGTTAACTGAAAACTTGAAAATCGATGTTACTCGTCAGCAGTCCGTATCTTAAACACATTGTGGGTTATCTAATTGTTCAGCCATCTAACGAAACAAGAATCGTCCAGGTAAAATGAAAATAATAGCTATTTTTTGAACAAATACACTTAGCAATTGTTAGAAGCCAAATTTGTTTCTAAAAAAGAATGCGTCGCTCAGTTTTGCTTCATTAGAAGAAACATGGCTATTTTGGGTCTTTTAGAATTTTTGTTATTTCATCAATTATCAAATTTGTGAAGAAAAACATGAAAAAAGATCCAATCAAAAAGTCAAGATTTAACTCATCATTAGAAACTTACTATTAATATAAAAAACTAAATATTTTGATCAAAATCTTTGTCATACAAAAAAATCTCAGAACTAAAGCATACAATTTTTTAAAAGAAAAAAGCAAACTTGTTCACTAAGTTTTTTCAAGGTACGATTTTAAGAAAGATATTAGTTCAAGTAAAATTACTTATGATTACAGCAAAAACCTCAGAACTAAAGGATAAACCAAACAATCTACCACTTCCCTCCTAAGTGACCAAACCGCATCCAAGTTTACTTTTGAAATCGATTATAACAAACAATTATATTGAATTTTCATTATTTTCAAAATTATGATTTTAAAGTTATTGTAATTGATGAGATTTGTGCTATTTTCTTGGTTGCATAGTTTTTCTATACGAACTACAATCCATCGGAATTGATTATGGTTCAGAATGAAAAAAATTATTTAAATTGATGAGAAGCGATTGACTATATAATATATAAAATATATAAAATATATAACATTATACTAAATTAAAAACTTTTATTCGATCATAATCTCTTATTTTGCGAAATATTTTTTTTCAAAAAAATTATAATTTATTTATCTCATAAGGAATTTTTTTTCTATCAAAATGATTTGCTTTTGGCTCATCACACTTTGCTACATCCCTACACTTTGGTTCAATGTTTTACCAAAGAGCAAAAATTTTAGACAGATTCGTCCATACTGGAAAATATCAATAAATTAATAAATTCAACTTTCAACAGACCTATAAACTTTTTTATCATTTTTTCTGATGATGAGGTTTAACGAAAAAAGCAGATCAACTCGTTTTATTTAAAAATTATTTTGCGTGTGTAAATTCTTAGAAAGTCAACAGATTTTTCTTGAAAATGGATTTGCAAAAAATGTGCAATACATTCATCTACACAAAACTGATTTTTATTAGTTATTATTTTAATCGAAAATCTTTTTTGTATATTAAGGTCCTTTTTATTTTGTTTTGACCCTCAAAATCTAATTCAAAAATACCAGCAAAACAAGACTAAACAAGGATCATAAACCTAAAAAATTTAAAAGTGATTGAGAAAATCTGACAAGTTTACAAGTTTAAATATAAATTGATCTGAAATGACCGTGTTTTTTTTATTGATTTTGGTATTTTTAAAAATTCTTTCAAAATGATTTTTAATGAATAACCAATTTGAACAAAAAACTTGATCGATTGCGTTTTTGGACACAAAGACATAAAAAATTGTCATCAACAGAAGTCGTGATAAAATTATTGCTGTTACTGTGAACGTTTTTTTTTTCGAAAAAAAAGAGGCCATCTTGCTTACTAAGCTTTTTGAAAAAATGTTTTTATGCAGAATTATTTAAAGTTCCAGCTAAATATTTCAAAATATTAAACCAAACCACACATTCATCTATCTGCCTAGTTGACCAACCCTTTTTCAAGTTTGATCAGGAAATCGATTGTAACGAAATACTACAGTGATGTTTTGACAACAAAAATGATTATTTTTAACAAAATTTAGTTTTAATATTTTTTATCATAAAAGTGCTATTTTCCAAGATTTTTAAATCTTTCATTATCAATTATAATTGCTTTTTGCTTATAACTTAAAGACTATTTAGATTGAATGTAATCAATTGTATCCGACAAAAATCAAATTTTTTAACCAATAATTTTTTTCACACCATAAGTGTTTTTTAAATTAAATACGATGGGTTTTTTCTGTCAGGTTTTTGTACTTCCAAAAAAACGGAACGTTTGTCACGTTTTCGTTTATCTGAACGCAACTTTGTACCATGTTACAAAAATTTGATAAAGTTTTTTTCACACAGGTTGGTTTGCTAAATTTACATTGAATTAATTTTTCAAGAGACCTCTAAACTATTTTATCATTTTTTCTGATGATGAGGTTTAACGAAAAAAGCAGATCAACTTGTTTTATTTAAAAAAATTATAGAAAGCCAGCAGATTGTTCTTGAAAATAGATTTGCAAAAAAAGCGAAATACATTCATCTACACAAAAATGATTTTTATTAGTTATTATTTTAATCAAAAAACTTTTTGTATATTACGATTTTTTTGTTATAATTTGACCCTCAAAATCTATTTTAAAAATACCAGTAAAACAAGACTAAGCAAGGATTAAAAGGTCAAACTTAATTCGTGTATATGCGCATAGGACTCATCTACACAGAACAATGGTTTTTTATTGTAAACAAATTCAGTCAAAAAATCTTCTGGTATCTTACTTCTTCTTAAACGCTGGGATAAATAACTCGCTTGCAGTTTTCCAAATTGCGGTTGGAACAAACTTTCGAGCCATTAGTTTGATTTTAAATCATCGCCTTTTTTGACAAAGTGTAAAAAAAGTTTGACCCTTAAAATTTCATTCAACATCACTAGCAAAACAAGACAGATCTTTACTGGTAGATCTGTTAAATTTGTAATAAATAAAAACCAAGCGCACAATCATTTTTTTAATCAAGTTTTTCTGATAACGAAATTTAAACGGCAGAAGCAAGTAGGCTCGTTTCATTTAATCTTTTGTTCATAATTTTTAAACCATTTTTGCCGGCGTAAATTTTTAGAAAGCAGACAGATAAGGTCGAACTTGAACACTTAAACTTGTTTAAATTTCAGCACATAGCCTTCATCTACACAAAACATTTGTTTTTAACTGTAAATAATTAGATCAAAACAGCTCTTTGAATATTACGAATTTGTTTCAGAACGCTACAATATTTAATTTGTATTTAAGTTTCTAAACCGCGGTTTCGAAAAAAATTTTTGGTCAATATTTTGATGTAAAAATTTGGCAATTTTTTGAATTTAAGCCGTTTAATTGCATAATAATTGTATGATAATCCCTTAAAGTGTGACTCAAAATGACAAACAAAACAAAACTGCACAAATTCAAACTTTGACGAGATCTGACGATTATTTTAGTTGAAACTTGTAATAAACAAAGCATGCCTCAGATTCTAAGTTAGCTAATTTTGTTGAAAATTTGCTATGTTTTGGTGGTTTTGTTATATTTGTTTCAATCTCGAAAATTTGTCGTCAAATTTTGAATCTTTCGCAACCGCTGAGTTCACTCGATTAACGACTAGCGAGAAAACACCGCTACGGTTCTTGGTCTCAAACGATCGTGATAGTTTTTTTATTTCGTTTAAAGTTTAAAAAGGCTTGATCAAATGTTTTCAAAACGATATTTAAGGTCTGAATGATTTAAAAATGAAAAAAAATGGACTATAGAATTATTGAATACAGATGCGCAAACAAGCTTGTCATCGTCAGAAATCATCAAATTTGTTCCCGTTAAAATATTTATTTTTGAATTAAAGAGAGGCCATCTTGCTCACTAAAGTTCAGTCAAAACAACTTCATATATGTTACTTCTCTATAAACGCTGGGATATCAATTTGTTTTTAGTTTTCCAAATTTCGATTTTGAAAATTTTTGAGCCATTAGTTTGATTTGAATCATTACCGCTTTGGGACAAGCTGTTAGTTTGCCCTGAAAAATATGATTCAATATCACCAACAGAATAAAACTTTGTCCCAAAAAAACATGGTTCAAAATCACCAAACAGTACAGTGCAATGTTCAAATATTCAATTATTTGAAAAAAAAATTGACAAGATCTGACAAGTATAATAGTTCAAAATTATAACAGTAAAACCATGCACCAGATTCTAAATTAGCTAATTTTTTTGAATCTTGGTTAGCTTTGGTCGTTTGGAAATTTCATCTGGATGTAGAAGATTTTTCTTCAAACTACGAATCCTTTGCAATCACTGGGTTCTCTGGATCTATGGCATTCCAAACTAGGAAGAAAAACTTTAACATTACGGCAGTCTACAAGGACCACTTCATTTTGCTGATTCTATGATTTTTATTAAAAAAATTGTTAGCCGGATAACAATTCAAGTTTTGAAAAAAAATGTGAGAAAATTTTGTGTTGTTGATTTAATGTAATTGACTTGACCAGAAAATTAAGATTTTATAAAAAAACGAATCAACTTCCTAAGGATGAGTCAAATCTCAAAAAAAAGCAGACAGAATCTTTTAACAGAAATATTTAACAGAAAGCGAATTTGTGTCTCTGCTTTTGACCACGAAACTGACAAAGTCATAGATTATGAGTCATACTACAGTTAACCCATCAGACAAACTCAATTTTCGATTCAACGTTTATCTACCTACCTATGATCAAAAACCAATAGTAAGTTCTAAATCGAACAGATTAAACCAGACCCTGATCAGTCATACTGCAAATAATGAGGCAAAACCTAAGGCCTGCCTAATTTTTTACAACTTAGTTTTTGATACTGAGTAACTTTTATATTCATGGCGCTTTGATAAGAAAATTGATAGTTAACGAGTTATAGAAAGATGCAGCATGACCTTCATGAGTCATTCTTTATATGATGAGGCATAACTTAAACAGGGAACGTTTGTCAAATTTAACTTTCTCAGCTGAGCAGTTTTAATGCTCATCCTTGTGGTAAAAATTCAATTGCTTTTGAGATAAAACACACGTGTGCAATATGTTTACGTGCCTTATTTGAACAAATCTAAAATTAAAATCAAACACTATTTAAGTAAAGCACTGCTAAATAAAGCACAGTTTAAAAAAGCACAGCTCAAAAACGTAATTTCGTTGTTTATTTGAATCAGAATAAAGGATTTTGATTTAGTTGTTTATGTTCATTACACCATGCCCATTGAATACACTGTCAAAACTCTCTTTTCTCATTGAATAATTAGGGTTCTTTAACACAATTAATTTTTCAGTCGATAGCTCTTCAATGAATAACATCTGCAGGCTAACAAACATCTGTTCAAAAGGCTTTGGATGGTATTCGTCTCCATTTTCTGTCCTCATTTCCTTGAAAAACGAGCCAAGTACTCATTTTCTTTTGGTACAAAAAGAAACACTTTAAGAGATTGTCACTTGAGCATTCAAAAAACTTGTTGTCGTTTTTCTGGACCTAATGCAACACACAAAATAGGAGATTATTTACTAGAAAAAGCAATTTAACCGCCGCCATAGCGCAAGTAAATTAGTGTAGTTTTTTTGGGAAACTGGTTAGACAAATTGTCAGTTTGTGGTTGCATAATACGAATTTTATCCGGGATTCTCATCAGTTTTTTAGCTATTGAATTTGCGAGAAAATTGCTGGAACTCTAATTGAATAATAATCAATTTTAAGCAAGAAGGTCGGTCCATTTTGAAATGAAAAAAATTAGAAAGTAAAAATCACGTCTGAGAGTTAAAATTTTTTCAAATGTGAGTATTTGTTCAATTGTTTCACATGTGTTTCATGCCAGATAAGCGGGTCTAGGACAACAGGCCGACGGGACTTCAAGTCGAAAGGACTTCAGGCCGAAATTTGAACTTTACAATCACCTCAAAACACTATTTTTTCATCCAGTAAAACGTTGCTTTTCAAATGTTTAATCCATAAAAAGCGTTATTCATGACAATGCACCACTTGGGATTGGTATCCGTTAATAACATCAGCCTGTTTTTGAAATGCATACATTAAAAGCATGAAAAACGCCTTCAACCGTGTTTTATTTTTCATCTTTCCTAAACATCAGTTGTAGGCTTAAAATTTATGAAAACGCCAATAACTTGTGAAAAAAGATAACGAAATTCAGAAATTCTTCAATAAAATTTACAAATTAATCATATTTTACAACTTTATAAAAAATATATTCGGCTTGAAGTCCCTAATTTACGATTCGGCTTGAAGTCCCGTCGGCTTGATGTCCGGCAACCCAGATAAGCAACAGGTTATGTTGCATCTCGATTTTTTTCACATCTCGACACTGCATGTCTCGATTTGTTCACAGGGATTTGTTCACGTCTCGGTTTGTTCATGATTAGTCATATTACATGTAATGATGCAAAGTTTGAACGATGTATTTTGATCACAGTTTTTGATGGTCGATGGTGAGCAACTTTTATATTTATTCATGATCGGAAAATTAATAGTTAATGAGTTTATATTTAGAAACAAACTCCCAACGGCGTTTGTTTCTAATTTAGCTCAGTAACTGCTGTATCCATGCGAAATATAAAACAAAAAAGAAGAGCTGAAAGCGATCCAGTTTATAAACCAAAGTTAGCTGCGTTCATAAGCGTCATGCTTGTTCTCTTTTTATCACCCTTTTTTGTGAAACAACAAAAACTAAGCTTGAAAGAAATTCCTACCTTTTTTTCACGGCTTCAATAATCTTGATTTTTTTAATCATTAATTACTTATACCTAACATATTTTGAACTTTATTTTCAAAGTGCTCAAACAATCATACTCTCTTATTCACTGCGTTTCGCCCATTTTTTTCCACGGCACAAATTGTAACAACCACCGCCTTTGAAAACAGGAAATAGGAATTTATGAAATGTTATCACCTCTTAAAATTCAATTACTAAAATTTGCAACAGCCTAAAAAAACTTTCCATGTTTTTGTTTGGCTTTTAAACGTGGTTTTACGCTTAGTTTTTTTAGCTGTTTTTCCTATTGGTTACATAGTTCAGAAAATTTTATCATTCATACTTTTTAAATCAAATGTGAAGTAATTGCTTTTTCAACACTATCTTTCTCGATAGAGAGAAAAAAGACGGTTTGATAAAGTCTGATTTCCATCATCAGCTCATTTCACTGCCTGACATTAGTCTTGACATCTCCTAACTTCTTTAAGACAGGTAAGCCTCCAATCATTTGCTACTCCCATTTATGGCACAAATCATTGCTTATAGCGACTAAGTCTTGATAACTATCCCCCTCGTTTCTTATATAAAAAAGGTAAAAATATGCGACAATGTTCACAAAATCACAAAATTCGGGTGTGCTTAATTAGTCCTTAATAGGAATTGAAACAATCTAAGTATCATTAGTGCGAGGGGGGTTACTTTAGTCAACAGGATTCGCAGGGTTAATAGTAGGGTAAAATAAAAGAAAAAATAGATGTAAAAAAAGGCCTCTGCTCTTTTCAACAAAGCAATTTTCCCAATCTTTTTTTGCCCTATATCTTGCCTGTTTTTTTTTTCAATCTTACTACCTTTGTCTCGCCTCTTTTTTACCTTTTCGGGGGAAAAAATAAGTCGGCTGAAACAACGTTATGTAGTGTGTACTGTCCTCGGGTTAAAAAAAACAGTAGAAAACAGTTAGAAACCAGAAAACCAGAAAAAATAGCCAAAAGAAAAGAGAAAGTTTTTTTGTATTTTTTTTGCGCTGAGATTAATTGGGTAAAAGTTCACTGATCAAAATAAATTTTATTGAATAATTGAGTTAATGATAAATAAAGAAAATTGATCGATTGATTTAATAGACACAGAGGCGAAACGAAGCTTGTCATGTCATCACCAGAAATCATCGCAAAATTATTGCCGTTATTGTAACTGTTTTGGAAAGTAAGATAGTCTATTTTGCTCATTAAGCCTTTTGAAGATGTGAAACTATATGCAAACTCAACTTAGATTCCAGTGCTCATGAAAGAATCGAAGTAACAATTAGCAGATTACTAAAATGAGCCAGAAATATCAAGCATGAAATATTTTAATTACAACTCTGCATCGAATATATGCGGTCAGTGTTTGCTTATGAGCTGAAATGCTGAGCCACAAAAGTTTCTACGCACATAGCGTTGCAAAAAAACCTATACTCTTTTTCTCTACACCTTATTTTCTTTAGAATCTAAAAAAATGCTAAAGCCTTAGAAATAACCGATAAACCATGCAACCCCCCCCCCCCTTAGTGACCTTACCGCATCCAAGGTTAAAAATTGATTATAACGGATTATTGTGTTGATTCTTTGAAAAATCTAATTGATCATATTAATTATTCTTCATACAAAAAATCTTTAAATCGATTCTAATCAATTATAACCTCTTATTTTGCCAAAATAAAATCACGTGAAATATGTTTTGTTTATATCCTATGAATTTGTTTTATAAACATGAAGAATCTAAAAATTTTCATACTTTGGTTCATCTGAACACGGATTTTTACAAATCTCATACAAATCCTTTCAATTTAGCTGAAAGATTCCTGCGGTAGATGGAAAAAAACTCTCCATGAAACTAAAACGGTTCATGAAACTAAAACAATAAGCTGATACTTTGGTGCTTAACAAAATGTTAAATGCGCATCGTGAGAAAACTTTAATAGATTTAATGAAAAAATAAAAAACATTACAAATTGAATTGATTTAAAAGCTGCTAAATTAATTTTCACCTTTTTCACATAAACCAACGTGTAAAATAAGCATAAAATATAAGCCATTCAGATGATATAAAGTCGAACAAAAAGGAAAACAAAAGCAATTATTATCAATTATAATTAATTAAATTACAATTTTTCTGCATAAAAATAAGAGGAAAATGGGATGAAATTAATCAAATAAAATCGATTATTATCAATTATAACTGTACCATAAAATTGGAATATTAGTAGATTTCAATTGCTAAAATTGTACTATAATTGATCATAATTTAAATTAATTTCAAATAGACAGATTATAAAGAATTGTTAAATGAGTTCAAATTTTCTTTCTGGTTTTTAGTCAGAAAGGTACAAAAATCATAAAATAATCAGTTATTAACAATTGAAACTGGATGCAGGACCATAGAATGTCCTCCTCAAGCTTTTTTTATCTTCTGAATTTGAAATCTGTAAAAATCTGCATTTCAAACCAACCCGCAAAATATAGCAATTTTGAAATTTTTCTTTCAAATATGGTTTTATATTGCTTGCTAAATCAGTTAAATTGATGTTTTTTTTCGTGTAGCAGTGTTTAAATTTGTTGAATAGCTAATATAATGTTCTTATCAAAATTATCTTTTGAAACAATTATATTTTTCCTTCTTAAATCAATTTGATGAGAAAAATCTACAGTTGATCCGATATAACTTTAATAGATATAACCTTTGGCAGAATGTATCTGATTACAAAAAGTTCGTCGAAAAAAGTTTTTTTAAAGACTGTTAACTCCCATAACAAATCTGGGAGTTAGCTCTAAAGCAATTTTTCTGAAAATGAGTTTAGTGATATATAACCAAACAAAGATGGAAACACTTATTGTTCTGACTGCCGTTCAAAGTCGCAGATTTTTTCTCAAAACTCGACAAAATTATTGGAAAAAAAAACGTTTATAAAATTTTTTCTTCATCTTATTCCCTTACAAGCTATACAAAACACAAAACAAAGACAAAATTTGTGCAAAGAAATGTATGAAAGAAAGCATATTGCTGGACTTCAGTTTGTAACCGTTTATTTTGACGCTTACGCATTAAAGGCTCGGTTCATACTGCGCGATAAAATTGCCAAAAAAGCATTTTTCAAATCCCTATAATTTTATGATCAAAGTTGAAATTAGCTTTTTAATTTTGAACTCAACGGCAGTTTTTTTACAAAACTGACATCAAAACTCGACATCAGCAAAAAACGTAAAAAACAGCTAGTTAGAAAACTGAAATTGGCCTGGAGAAATAACCACCTCGTGCACAAACATTCTGTCGCTTTTTCAAAAATCGGAACAACAAAATGTAGGCATGGCTTTTTCGACAAAATATTCAAATGATTTGCACTAGAAGGAAGTGTAAATTTAATTTGCAGCCATTGGGCAGTTATCGTAAATAAATTAAAGTTTTGTGGACAGTAGGATGTTCTATTGATTTTTATCATGCGCAGTTGAATGGATTAAAAATAGGAGTAGAAGCAACCAAGAATAGCTGAAATATCCTTTTTTTAAATATAATGTTCATGTTTTTTTAGGGAGGGGTTTCAAACAAAAATATGTAACAAAAAGCTAATGAATATTGTATATAATTGTGCGCCTCAATTTATAATTTTATACTCTTCAGATACTGCAATGCTTTTTTACTTGGTAATGCTAATCATAATGGTAATTTTGGTAAATATCTTTTTTGGAAAAAAAAGGTTTCTCCAAAATTTTACAATAAGTTACTATTTAAAAATATATTAATTCATTAGCATGCAAATTGTATTTACTCCACAAATTCTACTGCTGAATTTTCCGACTTCCATTTAACTGGTCTCAAAAACTTTTTTTCAAAAAAGTGGATGGATATTTTTTGCTCTAAATTGTTTGCTTCAAATCAAATTGGAGCAACTATATGTGCCGATAGTTCGCCGTGCATAAAAACTTTGGGTATTGTGAAAGTATTATCTATATAAATGAAAACGCGTTTGACTTAATGCCAGCACACCCGTACACAAGTTTCCTGGACCAATCTGCCTGCTAAGAACTGATTTTAATAAAATAAAATTCTGAATAAAAAATTACCTCTAGCATATGCATTCCCCACTTTTTTAGAAAGCCAATACGAGAAAAGATTAAAATTGGATTAAAAATGCCACGTTTTCCCCATTAGCTTAAAATATCCCTCCAATGTTTTTTATGATATGAAATTGCGTGTAGAGCCAATTTTAAACCACAATTTTTCTAACTTTTTTGAGAATCTTTTTGGCTGTGAAAAATGTAAGTTCAATATCGTAAATTCACTGAATTTAGACTGACTTGTTTTAGTCTTAACGGTTAACAACAATGACTCAACACACACACAGACTTAACTAAGATTGGCAGGTATTAATTAATTGGTAGCCGCACCAAACACATGGCTAAACCAATGGCGCCAACAACGTAATATATATAGTTAGATACTAGGAATAATATATATATATATATATGACATTCCCTCAACAATCATTTTTTTTAAACAAATGTTTTGAAATTATCCGACGGAGAAATGTTTGAGTTTTGGACCCGCAGTAGTCCACCCTCTCCCTGGGCATAAGTTTTAGTTTAAATAGTTTTCTTTAGTTTTCTTTTTCACTCCATCTTTCAAGTGTATCTTCCTGCTTAATTCGTGTCCCGCTCTCTGTCTTCCCCTCCTTTGGTTGTTCTCGCTTTCAATATACCGCCGTCCGTTTCCTGGTACTTTTCCTTGATCCTGTCCCATCTTGGTCTTCTGATTCCTGACTAGAATATGATACGAGGTGTAAACGTCGTCCTCGCTCCCCTTTCTTTTTAGGCTGTTTTTCCCCTTGTCCTTCGTTACTCAAATTCGGGGCACTTCCCCCTTGTTCGGTGCTCATAGTTTGGACCTCCGTGTCCACCCCCTTGGATGTTGGAACTCCGCTTCCTTCGGATAAGTTGGGTCTTCCCGCTACGTTTTCTACATCTTTAGGCACCTTTGGTGCATTCTCTTCCACGTTCCGATCGGGTGCTGTTGTTGGGTTCCCTGCATATTTTGAAATTGTTATCGGCTCGTAGTCCAAATCCGAGTCTGCCTCCTCTGCTGGTGAAATTTCTCGCGTTCTGTTTTCGGCCTTACTCTGTGTGCTTGTCCCCGCCGCCTGTTCGTTTAGTGCTCGTTTCAATTCCGCCCGACGTTTCAGCGCACTCATGGCTGGGGGTGGTAGTGTTAGTTTGCTCGCAGTATTTGGCCCGTTGGTCTTGATGACTTTCGCAGCAACCCCACTTTTCCTAAGTACAGAGCCACTTGCTAGAGTTAGAGTGTGCTTAGATTCGCTAACTACTTTTTGGTTTATGGGTCTATACCTTTTATTGCTGTCCTTAAGTCGTTGGAACAAAAGCTCGGTCCGTTTACTTGGCTGTTTGGACTTGCCCCCCAAGGCCTGTTTCCTGTCAACCATTGGTGTTCCATCCGCCGGCGAAACTAGTTGATTCTGTGCCAGTCGTCTAGGGTGGTTCATGTGATCGACATCGAACTCAACGTCGGATCGTTCCTCCCAATCCGTTGCCATGGGTTGGGGAATCTTCTGATTTCTTGGGTCAGTAGAATCTAAATAGGCAGATTTTTGTTTCAACACTCTGGCCCAATTTAGGTTTTGCAGGGTTGGCTTTTTCGTAAGATTTCGAAGGACCGTATTTGCTTCCTTGCCGTGATGAGCTTCAAACGGCGATATTCTGAGAGTAGCATTCGGAGCAAATCTCAGAGCACTCAAGGCTCGTTCTATCATTGATTCTAAATTTCCGTTATCTTTTTCTTTTGCGTAAAAAAGGACAAAGTTTTTCATGCTGCCAATGGTACGTTCAACACATCCGGTTGCGCGATGATCATTCACGGGTGAATAAATTATTTCTATTCCTTCGGAATTACAAAGTGATTTAACTGCATTCGATGTGAAACTTGATCCTTGGTCCATAAAAATTTTCCTAGGGACACCATGTTGAGATATGTATTGTTTAATGAACTTAAGGACCTTATCGCTTTTATTATTCCCGCAGATCATTGCAGAGGGCCAGCGTGAGAATCGATCAACCGCTACCAAAACATATTTACTGGATTCATTTAAGTATCTAATCGGACCCCAAAATTCTAGCTGTAGACATTCATTCGGCTCCCGTGGTTCATAGATTTTCCCAACGTCACCTTTAGCGCATAATGGTTTAAGGCTTTTACCTGCATCCGTGCATTCCTTGCACCCATCCGCAGCTGCAACTAAACTCCGGTGGAGATAGGGAAACCAGACATCCCTCGCAGCCTCGAACATATTCGAGCGCCCGTGGTGAAAAGAATGTAGGCGGTTGACTACAGCGTTTCTGAGTGGTATGGGGATGACGAGTCGTTCGTCCATCCACAAGCAATTTTCCCGCACGTGGAAATCATGTGTGTGCTGTCCGAGGTAGGCACCCATTGCTCTGATCTTCTTTTCCAATTCCGGGTCCTTACTCTTCACCAGTTCTTTTATCGCACGCATCTGAGGGTCCCCTTTATAATTTGCTTCAACTAGCTTTAGGTTGAATAGTTCTGGCAGTGCACTGCTTTTTGGGATGATCTTACAGTCCCGGGGAATCACTGACATGATTACATTTCCTCCTGCTGGGTATGCCGCCGGAAAGAGTTCGCCTCCGAATGCCGAAGGAATGGAGATTACCGTGTTGCATCGGATGTCCCTAGTGTGATGTGTCTCTGCCTCCAGTCGTGTGTCTACTATCTCCACCTCGCTGCTACTCCGGCTTGTGATTTCTGGATGTTTCAACAATAATTTATTTAATTTCTTCAAATTAAGTGATGTCATTGTAGAGGTATTTGTTTTGATAGATCGATAACTTGTTTTGTTAAAAGGAGGACTCCTGTTTACTGTGGAATTAATATCAGACTCACGTAGTTTACATTCAGTAATTGACTTTACTACTTTTGCGCCCTCCCGGTCAGTACACTCAGCTATTCGTTTTACTGGCTTCTGATTGGTTGGCCGACGGTCACGCGTTTTGACGCCCTCTTCCGATGGAAAGTTAAATCTATCGTTTCCAACTTGTATATCTTTAGCTGAAACAACTGATTTCCTTGATGCTTTAATAATCCCTTTGTTGGTATCAATATAATCGAGTGAATTGGTAGTTGACTGCAATTTAGCAACTGTGAAAGTGTTATCATAAAGACTAACTCTTGTTGCTTCCCCCACCGGATGCCTTGATAGATATTCCGCCAGGCCAATTTTAGCCCCAGGCATATGTTCAATGACAAAATCAAAGGGGATAATTCTATCGATCCAACGAGTCAACCGACTGAACATAGTTTTGTTTTTCTTATTGTTTCCATTCAATAATGATACCAAAGCCTTGTGATCTGTCACTACAGTAAATTGCCGCCCGAAAATGTAATTTCTAAAATATTCGGAACCCCAAACTACGGCCAGCATTTCTAGCTCATTTGTCGAATATTTCTTTTCGGCCGCATTTAGTAAACGGGACGCAAATGATATAGGTCGCCAACCCTCGGCGCCTAGTTGTTCGAGTACAGCCCCCAAACCATTATGGCTTGCGTCGCACACGATACGTATGTCCTTATGCACATCAAAATGCTTAAGTTCGACTATGTTCGCGACTTGTTTCTTAAGCGATTCGAACGCTGTTTGGCAGTCAGTTGTCCATAGGAATTCGTTTTTCTTACTAAGCAGCGGACGTAGGGGCGCCGAAGTTTCTGCCAACGCAGGTAAATATTTGTGAAGGCTATGGATTGACCCCATGAACGACTTCAATTGTGAGAGCGTTTTCGGGGCAGCTAATTTGTCAATCGGATCTGTTTTCCGCACCATTGGTGAAATCCCTGATTTTGTAATCCGGTGGCCTAACCATTCGCAAGTATTTTTCGCAAATTGACATTTTTCTAGTTTCAAAGCCATTTTTTCTCTATCTAATTTCGTCAAAATCTTCTCCACCAGGGCAATATGTTCGATTTTGGTACCTTTTCAAATCACTAATATATCATCAATGAAAGCATGCGCACACGGAAATTCAGCCAGAATGGCATCCGTTGAAATTCCGCCGGCATGGTTGTCAATCCATAGAATCCTGTCTTGAATCGATATGTACCGGTAGAGCGGCCCTCCCACCAACGAAAAATTACAATGTTTGCTAGTATTTTCATTTAAAGGAAGTTGACCGTATGCGTACGTGAGATCCATCGTTGTAAAAAAAAACATCCCCCTGTTTACGTTCGCTGATCGTTTGCCCTACAATGTCCATTAGTTCTTCAATATTGGGCATTTGATATTTATTTTTATGCACTTGCTTGTTTAATTCTCTGGATTCCAGTGCAAGTTTTACCGAACCATCCTTTTTCACTGTGATGACAATAGGTGAAACAAAATATTTATCTGAACATTCTTCCAATTTTTGAATATGACCTTGTTCCAAAAGTTTGTCAATCTCCTTATCGACTTTTTCCTGTAATGTTATGGGCACTCGCCTACCCTTTTGTTGAATTGGAGTTAGATTCTTGAAGAATTCGGCCTGCACTTTATAATTTCGGATGCGCCCTACCCTGCGAAAAAGATGTTGAAATTGCTTACTGAAATGTGTCTGCCAATCATCCAAGTCATTGTCCGTCGCCACAGTTCCTTCCTTTGAATGTATGCTGTTCACCCCTTCTGTCGATGGTGCTTGTACCAACATCAGTCCTAGTGATGGCATTAAATCCCTACCGATAATAGACGGTCTGCACCCTCCGATGACGTTGATATCCGCCGAACAAGTCCATCCATTGGAATGAAGCGTGACTTGCATCTTCCCCAGAAATTTTAACGGATTGTTGCCGTAGTCGCGGAATTGGTCGTCTTTCGGATCCAGCGGTTTCAATTGTACGTTGACTGTTCCCAGGGTACGTTTTAGTTCCCCAATAGTGAAGATGGATATTGGCGAACCACTATCAATCCAGGCCTGGGTTGCTTTGCCATTGATTCTTAAGGCTAGTTTCGCCACCGCGACTCTCAATTCTGTTTCCTCCTTCCGCCGGATTGACATAACTACATACTCCGTTGAACTATCCGAATCCCATCCATGTGCCGGTGTCTTTGAATCAGTCACCCATGCGACGGAACTTCCGTAATTGGATGCACTCTCCTCCGGATAATCTTGTGCAATCCCGCCATCAGTGTCGTCCTCATTTATCATGCCTACGCGACCCCTATTCGCCGATCGACGTCCTCTACAAGTTCGCTCGTAACGTCCAGTTTTCTTGCAAAAATTGCAGGTTGCGTTTTTTGCTGGACACTTTGGAATATGATCCGGGGTAAAACCACTCTGGTCACAATTGTAGCACTTGCGATCTGCTGCTCCTCCGCGGCCCCTTGTGCCTCCTCTGCCAAATCCACGTCCGCCTCTTTGAAATGGTCGGCGATAACCTCCTCTGATTGCGCTTATAGGCTCCGCTTTAATTTGTAGTGAGCCCGCTGGTGCCGCGGTAAGTCCCCCACCGGATACTTTATATGACTTTGCGTATTTGTCACCCCGCTCATATGACAAAGCAATCCGATAGACCTCATCTGGTGTCTTAGTTGAACGACATAGTTCCGTTTGAGCCTCCTTATTGGACATATTCACTATGAATACGTCACGTAACACCCGTCGTTCCAATGCTCCCAATGAGCATCTAGCGGCCAATCCACTCATTACGGAGTGAAATTCTTCCAACGTTTCCCCGTCACGTTGTTTCCGAGATAGTAGCTGATACGTCTCGAACGTTTCGTTTCTTTCCTTCCTGAAGACATTCTCAAATTCATCCAAAACCCGTGGATATCGGGTAGTCGCCAGATCCAAATGGGGTTTTCGGTTATGCAGTTCGTCCTGTCCGCGTTCCCCCAAACACAAGTAGAGATTAGAAATTAGTGTCTGCTCAGCTTCCAATCGATTTTTCCCATTCACCTCCTCTGGCAGATCTGTAATTTGCGCCGCGAATAGCGTCCGATCAAAATAGAATGCCGTCGGATTGAATGAGTGTTTTGCTATTACACCCCAGGTAAATCGTGTAATCCAATGCTCCCACAGCATTGGTGCTTCCGTACATTTGCTCGGCCAAAATGCCGTAATCCCCAGTGGATTTTTCCCTGATCCCGCGCTTTGTCCTGCTTGCTGCGCCATGTGAAAAATGTAAGTTCAATATCGTAAATTCACTGAATTTAGACTGATTTGTTTTAGTCTTAACGGTTAACAACAATGACTCAACACACACACAGACTTAACTAAGATTGGCAGGTATTAATTAATTGGTAGCCGCACCAAACACATGGCTAAACCAATGGCGCCAACAACGTAATATATATAGTTAGATACTAGAAATAATATATATATATATATATATATATATAT